>NC_091662.1:13599375-13900729 GCF_042453785.1 Malus domestica
TCACTTTTCCATTATCATCCATCCAATCTAAAAAATAAATTGAGTCAGTTGTGACAACCCGTCTCTAGTTCTACGATTTTATAAATTTTAAAAGAAGGAGTTTACGAAAATGCCCTAGAAGTGAAGTTTTGACTTTCATTGACCAACGTGTAGAGAAATGTATGACTTATTCACTTAGCGCATTTGTGTAGTACTCGTTGGTACGAACGCATAGGTGAAAGCTGTTTGCGAGTCCGGATTATATCGGTATAGTTACAGACATTTGAAATTGGTTATTTAAAGTTTAGTTATAAATTAATTCAAACTCTCACCCTGTGGGAGTGGTAACCAATCAATTTTAAGAGAGGAAAAGGAGAACCAATAAGAAGGGAGAAGGAAAAAAAAAAAAAAAAAAGAAACCTTCATGTCGGGCAGTGCACCTGCACACCCAAACCGGTCAAAATCTGGCCAATTTCTGCCACTTTATTTTGTGGAACACCATATCCACCACCTGCAACATCTTCCCCAATCTTTCTTCTTCCATCTTCGCTCAAGATTGAAGAGTTTTAGGCCCAAAAACGCGAAGAACATCACCGGAGGTGTTTGACTGTGATTCCTCTGATCCGGCGAGTTTCACCACCCACCACCACCCTTAATCAACTCCTCTTGGACCCAAGAACAAGACCCAAGCAGTTGTAGGGGTGTTGGAACATCGAGGAAGTCGAATCGAAGAACACCCATCTTAGGGTTTCCGGCAGGTTTGAGTGAAATTGGAGCCTTTCCCGGCTAAATTGGACTTAGCCACATGTATAAAACTTGTTCTACTCATTGAGATCTTCATTTCTGTAAAATTTGGTAATTTTAAGAAATAGTTGGATTTTCCGACGAGTCGGGGCGGCCGACCGCCACCCACTTCGGCGCGTGCGGTGGCGAGTGGCCAGGGGGCCGTCGATGTCATTCTTAGGCTAAATTAGATGCAATCTAAAAAATAAATTGAGTCAGTGGTCTCTTTTTATTAATTTTTAATGCTTCCTCTCGTTTGTATTTTTTTATTATCTTTTTTATTATTTAACAAAATTCAGAGATAGGGATTGGGAAGTGTTGTTTATTGAGAAATTATCTCTTTCTAATCGTTCTGAACGGAAATGAAGTAACCTACTTTATAGTTGATGGCTAATCTTGAAGTCTTGGTTCCTTTTTAGTGTCTTGTGTAATCCGACGACCAAACTTTATATGTACTTCTACTCGCCTAATATATTATCATCCGACCAAAAAAAAATAAACAGAGTCAAGTCAATCGTCTTTTTTTTTTTAAATTCTTCCTCGCACTTGTATTCTTGAGTATTCTTTTTTATTGTTTAATAAAATTTAGAGATAGGGGATTGAGAATTGATGTTCTATCTTGGAATTAGCTCTTTCTAATTGCTCTAAGTAGGAAGGAAGTAGCCTATTTTATAGTTGATGGCTAATCCCAATGCCTTGGTTCATTTTACTATTTTGTGCTGGTTTAGAGAATAAAGCTATAACTGTAATCTGACGACCAAACTTTATATGAAGTATAGTTCGACTCGTCTATCTATTATCATTCTTCCAACAAAGAAACAAATAGAGTAAGTCAATGGTCTCTTTAAAATAAAGTTTTGAATGAATGAATTAAGTTTTGAGTTTTGCTCTTTTAAAATAAAGTTTGATTGTTTACCGCCAAAAATACGAAATTCCTAATTGAATACACCAATTGAAAGGTTCCAACTTGCGACTGATTGCGAGTGAACACAACAATTTTCAGAAAAAGGAATGGAAAATGGGTTTCTGGTAGGCGGATTCCTTGTCCATAAAGAAATAAAAAGAAGAAATCCCCAATACACACCAACTGTTTTGCGTTGTGGTCCACAAAATTGGAAAAAGAAAAAGATGCAGGTTTCATCATATCAACGATACAAGTTGCAGGATAATTTTAAAATTTTAAATTATTTCAAATATTATTTTTATTATATTAAAATTTATCTTTGGATCATTGCATTGTAATTACTCTCTTGTCGGAAGCCATGAGTGTGATATTTTGGTTAGAGCAGCTCCAGCGGGAGCTCCTGCTCGAGGGACAGGCTCCGGAACAGGGCTTGATTGCCCGAGGGAGGAAGTCCAGCGTTGGCTGGCGAGGGAGCCCGAGCACCCCCGAGCGCCAGGCCCGTCGATTCTCGCCGGCCCGAGAGCCTGAGGTGGGTCTGACGTTAGCTGACGTCAGACGCCTGTTTTAATGTTTTTTTTTTCTGTCGAGCCTCGAACTCCTCCAACATCTCGCCGATCTCGTCCACTATCCCCATCCTCTCTAGCTCCAGCGGTGGTCACGGTGGAGGAGGAGAAGGAGTTGACGGAAGATTCGGAGCATGCGATTTCGGCACCAAAATTGTGATCTGATGATGCATGCAAGAGAATGAGAGAGATTAAAGAGAGAGAGCGGTTTCAGAAATGAGGGGGTTGCGTCGTAGAGAGAGAGAGAGAGAGAGAGAGAGAGAGAGAGAGAGAGAGAGAAATGAGAGACAGAGGGCTAGGAAACATGAAGAGTGTTCTGGAAAAAAATGAGAGAATGGTTGTCGGTTGAGTTTGGAAAAATGAAATGGAAAAGGAATAGGAAAAAAGAAAAAGGAAAACAATTAAAAATGATTTTGTATTATTTTATAAATAAATAAAATACTAATATTTTATTGCCAATTGCCCCGGCTATTCAGTGCAGGGGTGGAGATGCAAAAGACAATTGCCAGGGGAATGCACTATTTATTAAGGGCGGTTACTGTTCATTGGGTGGATTAAATAGTGAATAGCCTGGAGGGAGGGCTCCTACACTGGAGTTGCTCTTATGTGAAGCTTTTTCTTGGTCAGTCAATGGCAAAATCAATATATTCTTTTCGGAGTTTCCTAGAAAGCAGCTTTGCAATTTGCTTGGTAGGTCAATAAGCTAGGTAAAAGTAATAGTTACTGGATTCAACTCAGCCGATCTGAGCCGACTGTGCGTACTATACAACGCGCTCAAACTCCAAAATTTCCGTTGCCCCTGGTTGACCTGGGAATCCCCATGATCTTCTAATGCAACAGAAAAGATAGGGGATAGAAACCTGGGAATCGCTTAACCAGGGGCAACAAAACTCGCTCAACATACCTAATCGTGAAGTCGCTCACACGACCAAGTCAACTGCTTGATTTTAGAAGGAAAAACAACTCACTTCGATTGCACTAAGCAAATATATTTTAATTCATTCAAGTCTCCTTTCTCAAGGGTTTAGTACATATATTTACAAGGAATACAACACAATGAAACTCAATTAAATATATTTGATGGTTCCAATACTCATGACTCTTGGTATATTCCAATACTTGCATGAGAGCCTTGGTCGGATGATACCGAATTGAACTTTTGCTCCACCCCAAAAATATTTAAAATGTTCTTAAATGATTAAATTATTTGTGTCGTTCTAAAACTCAATTAAATATATTTGATGGTTCCAAAACGCATGACCCTTGGTAGATTCCAATACTTGCATAAGAGCCTTGGTTACTACATCAGTCTCCCTCAACGGTTAGTTGAACTTTTTTTTGTTTATCCTACCTTGCTTGATCACCAACAACGTAAGAGAAAATTGAACTTTGTATTGCTTGTTTTTTGAATCTCTTTATTTTGGGTTACAAATTTAAGAGTCTCACTTTTCCATTATCATCCATCCAATCTAAAAAATAATTGAGTCAATGGTCTCCTTTATTAATTGTTAATACTTCCTCTCGTCTGTATTCTTTATTATCTTTTTTATCATTTAATAAAATTGAGAGATATTGATTGGGAATTGTTGTTTTATTGGAAAATGATCTCTTTCTAATCGTTCTGAGCGGAAAGGAAGTAACCTACTTTATAGTTGATGGCTAATCCCGAAGTCTTGGTTCTTTTTTATTGTTTTGTGCTGGTGTAGAGAGTAAAGTTACTATTGTAATCCGACGATCAAACTTTATGTGTAGTTCTTTAAGTCCTTATTGTGGAGCCAAAAATATTCACTAGGCGACACGTGGACTTTTGAACGAAAGAGGACAAAAATACCCTTGAGGCATACCGGGATTCCTACGCGCAAGTAGTGGGTAATCATCGTCAACCAATTCAAAAATGCTCCAGAAGAGGTAACCAATTCCAAATTATCTTATTTTAGGTAATTATTTCCAAAACTTAATTTCTCTAATATATTATTTAGTTAATTAATTATCTAAATAATATATTCTTCCCATATCTCCTAAAATCATCCCTTAATTATCAATTTGAAACATCCACTCAAACCTAAAAAATAGTATAGGGCCGGCTATCCCATTCAAAACCTAATCCATCACATTTTTTCTACCTTTTCCATCATTTCTTCCCTTTTATTAGCCAATCAATACCATAAAGTACTAAAACATTTCCTTTCATATTTAATTAGCCAATTAATTGGCTAATTAAACCTAAAATAAAACCTAAAACTCCCACCTAGTAGCCGGCCACATTCCCTCCCTTCTTTTCCTTACCTTTTCTGATTTCCTCCACTTTATTACCCAAATAAAGCTAGTCATTCAATTTGGTAACTTCCCATTTATTTCTATCATATTTTATTAGCCAATAAAGTGACTAATTAAACCACAAAATTCACCAAAAAACACACAAAGGGGCCGGCCACTTTCTTGAAAAAGTGGACCAACTTAGTCCTATAAATAGTCACCCATTTTTACCAAACACTCATTCCAAACCTCTTACAAAAATTCCAAAACACTCTAAACACTATTTCTCTCTAAAATTCTAACTTTGGCATCGGAGGTTCTTCAACCAAAGTCCCCCTCCATTCATCGTGGGCGCGTGAGGCTTTTGGCCTTAACCTAAGGTGCTAGTTGTTTTGTAGGTGCAAAATCGTCCAAGATCGAAGAGGTGAAAATTTGCATCCACAAATTGGTGCTTTCATTGAGAGCTGAAATCCATACTTGTAAAAGACTCTCGTGCAAAAAGATCCACGAGGCAAAATACGGTCGTAAGCAGAGTGGCACCACCACCACGAGGTTCCACCGTGGCCCAAGCCGTGCCATCCAAGTTTGCACGGGCCCAAGCCCAAACTTCGCATTCGCATGCACCACGCACTGAGCAGCCTGCTCCCGTGATCCAGCCTGCTCCACTGATCCAGCCTGCTCCGGCAACCCAGCCTGCTCTCAAGGTTTCCCAAGCTGCTCAAGTCGGCCCGGGACAATCTCAACCATCCGGACCAATCATCGAGGCTGGGGCATTTTCACCACATTTCTCCGCAGGTTTGACATTCCCCAACTCAAATCTCGTACTTGGAGCCAATCACCCTTCTATTGTTCAAGGAGGTGCATTCCACCCAAGTTCTTCTAATCCGAATGGCGAACAAAACTTATCCCGACAAGTCATAGAGTTGACGAGTGCCCTTGCACAACAAACAACCTTGGTGAATCAACTTCTGCAACGCACTGAGATCCAATGTACCCCAGATGAAATATCCCGAAGTAGGACAAAGGCAGGCGAGGAACCTCTCAAGCAGCGTCCTGGAAAGCAGCCACTTAACCAACCACAAATGGAGCATTCAGGCAGTGCACACTCTCGATTGGGCCCTCAAGATAGCATATACTCCCGTCTTAGCGCACGGAGGAGCGTGCACTCTCGACTAGGCCCAAGGGCAAGTATACATTCACGGTTGGGGCCACGCTTTGATAATCAACATGGGCAGCCTTCCAGACAAAGTATTCATTCGCGGCTAGGCCCGCAAGGAGTATCCTTCACATCACATCGGAGTAGGCAGCCTGACAAATCGAAGGAAACAATCGTTTAGTCCGATTCTAGTTCAACTGGCAGCCCGCAAAATCCTTCGCCTGCTAGGAATCCATCTCATACACCGCAGCCACGACATAGACGAGCTGAGCGCGTAGAGGAGCAGCCTAGACCAGTAGGTTGAGACCAGGGGCAGCCGAAGACTCCGCTACCCCAACAAAGACAAATCCAGGAAGAGGTAGAAAGGTTTTTCAATGAACGGATGCGTGATTTCCGACGCAACGAAATGGTTGACGAAACACTAAGGCGATATATGTCCAACATAAGTAGGTCACCTTTCACGGACGAAATCGAGCAGGCAGAGCCTCCGCGCAAGTTCAGCATGCCGCACTTCACATCTTTCAAAGGAGATGGGGATCCCGAAAGACACTTGAAGCATTACCGAAGTGCGATGGTCCTCTATCGGAATAATGACGCCCTTATGTGTAAAATATTCGCCACTACTTTACAAGGTGAGGCACAAGATTGGTTTCATACCTTGCCGGCACGATCCATCCGGAATTTTGATGATCTTTCCTTGGTTTTCACCAAAGAATACTCATCTTATCGTTCGATCAAGAAAAAGTCCGATCACTTGTTCAACGTAAAGAAAAACCCAAAAGAGTCACTTCGCGATTACGTGAAGAGATTCAAAGCAGAGAAGGCGAAGATCGTCGGATGCGATAACTCGATAGCAAGTGCAGCCTTCCAAAAAGGACTACCAGCAGACCACCCACTGTTTGGAGAAATGATCATGAAAGAAGACCTAACTCTAGCAGATTCCTTTGCTTTGGCAGAGAAGCATGCATTTTGGGACGAGGCTCGACAAGTAGAAAAGGCTCCCGAACAGCCTCGAAAAGAGTTGACAGCTGCTCAAAAGAAGGATGAAAAGCAACCCAACAAGGGCAGGCAGGAGGTCAAGCGCAGGGATCGACCCTTAACCAAAGAAGGCCTGATAACCAATAACTATTCTAAATTCTCAATTCCGATTCATCAAATCCTTCGTGACATCAAGAATGAACCATGGTTCAAATTGCCGAAACAGTCAAAAGGAGATACTTCTAAGTTGGACCACACCAAGTATTGCGCATTCCACCGAGGTCCTGGTCACACAACCAACGACTGCTTCACTTGGAAGAACTACCTAGAGAAACTCGTGAAAGAAGGGAAAGTCGATAGATATTTGGACAAGCCAGCTGAGCAGCCAAAAAGGAATGCAGACGGAGATGAGGAGCCACCAACTAAGATGATTCGAATCAATGGCATTTTCGCTGAATCCGAGCACTTGGGGGCCACTAATAACTCCAAAAGAGGAAGATCCAGCAGGCTTTACTAATTTCACAAGTTCAAGCAGTCGATACCCAACCTGGACCTATCATTGGCTTCACGGAACAGGATGCGGAAGAAGTTGACTTCCCACACGACGATGCATTAGTAGTATTTGTCCAACTAGCCCATGCTATAGTCGACAGGATGATGGTTGACAATGGAAGTGCAGTCAACCTACTTCAACTTTCGGTCATTCAAAAGATGGGCCTAGAAAGTACAATCATACGCCGGGCAGAAGTACTTACTGGATTCAACAGACACACCTCAACTGCCATCGGTCATATCACACTTGACGTAAAAACACCGCCAATCGTCTCAAAGCAAACATTTACGATCGTAAGTGACCCGTCTCCCTACAATGGGATTCTTGGGAGACCTTGGTTGATCAACCTGGATGCGGTCACTTCCGTCAAGTATCAAAAAATTCGATTTCCCATCCCGGGAAGAGGAGTCGGAGAGATCAAGTCTGACCAGGTTTCATCCCGACGATGCACTGTGCAAATGTTGAAAGAATCAAAGAAGAAGACCTTTACCCCCGTAGAGGCTACCGAAGTCCAAAAGGACAAAGAAGCTACCAAATAGCAATTACAGCAGGAGGACCGAGAAGATGGCACCCAAGCAGACGAAATAGGATGGAAACCCGAAGAGGATGCCGAAGACATCATTCTTGATCCCCAACAGCCGGAAAAGACGGCTAAAATTGGCTCACGACTAAGCCCAGACGATAAGGAAGAACTCATAATTTTCCTTAGGGAAAACCGAGATGTCTTCGCATGGTCACCATCTGACATGCCCGGAATTGACCCCAAGGTGGCTTGCCACAAGCTGCACGTCGACCTTACTGCCAAACCGGTAATCCAAAAAAGAAGACATTTTGCACCCGAACGAGTAGCGATCATTGATGCAGAAATCGACAAACTATTGGAAGCCGGGTTCATAGAAGAGGTAGCACATTCAGCGTGGCTTGCTAATGTCGTACTAGTCATGAAGAAAGAGAAGGGCAAATGGAGGGTTTGCGTAGACTACACTGACCTTAACAAAGCATGCCCAAAGGACCTTTATCCTGTCCCCCGGATCGATTTATTAGTAGATTCAACTTCTGGGAACCAGCTGCTTAGCTTCTTAGACGCATACTCCGGTTACAATCAAATAGCCATGTATGAGCTGGACAAGGAGAAAACCGCATTCGTGATAGAGCGAGGTACTTATTGCTACAAGGTCATGCCATTTGGCCTCAAAAACGCGGGAGGCACTTACCAAAGGTTACTAAATATGATGTTCAAAAAGCAAATTGGGGTAACCATGGAGGTCTATGTCGACGATATCATGGTAAAGGGCAAGCAGCGATCAGATCATATTCGTAACCTGGCAGAAACTTTCAATATCCTTAGAAAGTACAAGATGAAGCTCAACCTAACCAAATGCACATTTAGAGTATCTTCAGGCCGATTCTTAGGGTACTTAGTAACCCAACGAGGAATTGAAGCACATCCCAAGCAAATCCGAGCAATCCTAGAGATGAAGTCTCCAACTACTTTGAAAGAGATCCAAAGCTTGACTGGACGTGCAGCAGCCTTCAACCGCTTCCTCTCACGATCCACCGATTGATGCAAGCCTTTTTTCAAAGCTATCAAGAGGGCACAAAGAGAGAAATGGGATGAAGAGTGCGAAAAAGCTTTCCAAGACTTGAAGGAGTATCTCACGTCACCTCCCTTACTATCCAAGCCGGAAGCAGCGGAGGATTTATATATTTATTTGGCAGTCTCCGAAGTAGCGGTGAGCTCTGCCCTCATACGAGAAGAGCTGGGGGCCCAACTGCCGGTATTTTACACTTCTAAAGCTCTTCTCAATGCGGAAACAAGATATCCGAAGATCGAAAAATTAATTTTGGCGTTAGTTGTTGCGGCTCAGAAGCTTAGACCATATTTTCAAGCTTATACAGTCATTGTCATGACTCAGTATCCCTTACGATCAATATTACATGGTCCGGATGCTTCGCAACGAGTGATGAAATGGGCATTGGAACTTGGCCAATATGGTTTAGTTTTCCGACCTCGCACAGCGATAAAGGCCCAAGCCTTGGCAGATTTCGTAGCAGAATTCACGCCTAGCCTAGGCGACGCAACAGAACGGCCCAACGATGCCCCAGAAGCAGCCGAGAGCACCTCAGCCACGCTTGCTCCATCCGATAAAGACTTCTGGAATTTGCATGTCGACGGAGCCTCTAACTATAAAAGCTCGGGAGCAGGTCTAGTCCTTGTTACTCCAGACGGCTCGATGCTCGAGCAGGCGATCACTCTAGGTTTCAAAGCATCCAATAACGAAGCAGAGTACGAGGCTTTACTAGCAGGCCTCCGAATGGCAAAAGACTTGGCGGTGAAGAAACTCGCAATTCATTCTGATTCCCAACTAATCACCAGCCAGGCTACTGGGGAATACACGGCAAAACACCCAAGGATGGCACAATACTTAGAGAAAGTACGCCAGCAGCTTGAGACGTTTCAGACTTACACTCTCACTCAAGTTCCACGGGCGGACAATGCCCATGCGGATGCACTAGCTAGTTTAGGCTCCGTCCTTGACCACCAATTTAAACGCTCAATTTCGATGGAATATCTAGACAGGCCAAACATAGAGATAGAGCCGATTGCCGAAGTGTCGCAGGTTAGTGTAACTCCCACTTGGCAAAGTTCTATTATAGATTACTTGGTCAACGGCACACTACCCACCGAAAGATTGGAGTCAAGAAAACTCCAAATCAAGTCGGCACGCTACTATATGTGGAATGGTATTCTCGTTCGAAAGTCCTACACCGGGCCACATCTCCGTTGCCTAGCACCTCCCGATGACTTAAAGGTCCTAAGCTCAATCCACGAAGGCGTTTGTGGGAATCACTCTGGAGGTCGATCATTAGCCCAGAAGGCTCTTAACGCAGGCTACTACTGGCCTACCATGCACCAAGATGCTAAGGAGTTAGTACAAAAGTACGACCGCTGCCAACGCTACAAACCGGTACCAGCGCTACCTGCCAGTGAGCTACACCCACAGGCGAGTCCTTGGCCATTCATGCAATGGGCAATCGACCTGGTAGGGCCTATGCCACCTGCTACGGGGGGCAGATGCATGATGATTGTGGCAACCGATTACTTCACCAAATGGGTAGAAGCAGAACCCATGATGACCACGACTCAGACAGACATAGAGCGCTTCATATGAAGGAACATCATTTGCCGATTTGGCATCCCGCAGTCCATCGTCACTGACAACGGCCCGTAATTTATGGGAAAAGATTTGGCAAAGTTCTTCCAAAAATATGGCATCAAACAACACATGTCCACACCAAGATATCCTCAAGGCAATGGGCAGGCCGAAGCATCCAACAAGACGATCCTCGACTGCCTCAAGAAATCCCTCACTGACAAAAAGGGAAAATGGCCAGATGAGCTCCCGGGATGTTTATGGGCATATCGCACCACCAAAAGACGAGCAACCGGTGAAACTCCTTTTTCTTTGGCGTTTGGTTCGGAAGCAATCATTCCTCCCAACATCATCGTGCCAAGCATCAACACTCTTCTGCCAAGCATTGAGCAGAACAGTAAAGAAAGGGCCACAGACTTAGATTTGGCAGAAGAGAAATACGAGTAGACCATCACCCGCATGACAGCCTACCAGCAGCAGCTCATTTCCAGCTATAATAAAAAGGCTAAGATCCGGCAATTCCAACCCGGAGATCTAGTCTTAAGAAAGGCCTTCATCACTGCCCGCAGAGAAGGTTAAAAAAAATGGATCCTATATGGGAAGGTCCTTACAAGATCAGCAGAGTAGGCGGCAAGGGTAGCTACACTCTTGCTACCATGAATGATAAAGAGATCGAGAAGCAATGGAATGCCTACAATTTGAGGAAATACCATGTGTGACTTCCCGCTGTATCAAGACCCGAAGACTCAAGCAGCTCAACGGGCGCCCCCTCGAAAGCTGATGACTATCCAATCATCATGCAGTTTTTTCAAGCCAAGTTATTTGCTCATTTTGTTCATTTTTCAATAAAGAATTTAGAAATAATTTGTAACTTGGGTCGATTACATGTTTACAACAAATTATCTTCTCATGTACTTCAAAAGAAGATCGCACCCCCATTTGAGACTTACTGCAGGAATTGCACCCCCCGAGGGACCAACTATGCTCTCCAAGGCGGGGAGATGAACTCAACACTCCGAATATCCAGACGTGGATGAGCCTGGCTGCCCTAGTATAACTAGGTGCATGATGGCTTGCGCCGGGATTCCTAGAAGCAGCCACAATGGTCTTTTTCAAGGCTTAGCTAGCTGAAGGATTATGGGTCTATTGGCTTAATCCGCAGGGAACTGGGCCCTAGAAACGGAGGGGGCACATTATGCAGCACACCCAACGGGCGGCTGCCCTGGAAACCTAAAGCTGCTACCAAGTGCACTAAGGTAGCCTACGGATTCCGGAAGACTGCCTATGGCTTGCCCTTCGAGCAGTAAAGCCGCACTAGACTTATACAACCACACATTCTTGTGAAAGGTTAAACAAGCTAGCACGCATATACGAAGTTTTATCCACTACCGACATGCTACGTAGTCGATAAGCTTCACCTCTGCCAAGCGCGGAACAACCTACACCAAGTCCTAAAGTGTTGTGATACTTGCTACGCAACCTAAGGAATTGGAGAAAGTCAAGGTTAGCAGCCTAGTGGTTACGCGGACTTGTCTGCTTCTGTAAGTAAGGCATCCGGCTGCCAACCCAATGGCTAACAACTTTGCAAAGTTCTACACCAATACCTACGACTGCGTAGGCTATGCAAGTTTGTCTGCTTATAGAAAAGTAGCATGCCTGCCACTGGTCTATAAGGTCTAAAGGTTAGGGCGTGGACAAAAAGAAGCGGAGATAAAGAAAAGCGAAGGAAGCAAGTTTATTAAATTTTCTAGCAAAAAATTGATAAACAACTAGCAAATACTGAAGGAGTTCAAGCGAAAAAGGAAAGCAAAGAAAATCCTAAATGCTCCCTAGAAGACTATTCTTCAATAGCTTGGACATCTCATGACTACTCGGTCGTCACACCTTTAGCAGCCTTGATGTTCTCAGCAGCAGTATCATCCGGCACTTTACCCTCAGCTGTCCCAGCTTGGACACCAACTTCTCCAACTACTTCACCGAAAGAAGACTCAAAAGTAAAAGCAAGCAAGTCTTCTGGAGAAATAGAGAAGGTCTCGAAATCTTTACCAGAGAATTCAAAATCAGACGGTCGCCCATAGAGATGATCCATATAACCTAGCTTGTAGAAATCGGCTTGACTCTGAGTAAGCGATGCCTCAAACCCAGCCTTCTCAACTTTCAACTGCTCATTCTCCTCAAGCAGGCAAGCACGGACCCGCTGCAACTCCTCAATTTCCTTCTTCAGATTGTCATTGATCTTCAAAGTACTTTGAAGCTCCAACACTTGAGGCTCAAGCCTATCGACAACCTTTTTGAAATGGATCACTTGGTTGTAAACAGCAATCAATTCTTCATCCTTTGCATAAGCAGCAGAGCGGAATTCAGAGATAGAACGCTCAAGATCTTGAATTTGAGGTATGTAACCCTCGATTTCCTTCTCTGCACCTTCGTACTTTACTTGGATCGCATCAAGTCTAGTCTTCAAATCCATGATCTCTTGGCGAGCGGCCTCAAGCTGCAGGGAAGTGGGGGCAGGAATGTTAGATCCCTTCAAAACAGCAAGCTCAGATTCCAATTTCTTGATTTTTTTCGACCGAGGAGTAAGCTTCGGCAACCATGGTTCTTTCCATCTCTTTAGCAGCCTTGGTATCCTCTTGGTCAAGGAACATAGACTCGGCTGCCAGAAGTGTTGTTTTCTGCATCATGGATAGCAAAGCAGCCTTCCTATACTCGGAGGTGTGCTTCGCGAAAAGACTCGAACCAACAATTTCCCTGACGCCATCAACAAACTTGGCACATGTATCCATGTCTTCAAGTAGATCTGGTTTCAAAAGCGCGCAAACCTCAGCAAATTCTCCAGAAACAGCCTTGGTGGATTCGCCAAGCTTGCCTGAACGAACAGTTTCCTTCTTATCAATAGACGAGTTGGGTGCAGCAGCGGAAGAAGCAGGTTTTGGCACCACTTTAGCAGGCAAAGACACCTTGTCACTCTTCATAGTAGCAAGCCTCTCCAAAGGTGAGCCAGAATTAGCTCCAGACGAACGCTTTGGCACAAACTTTGGTACCGGAGGCACGGAGGAACTTCTGCGTTGGGCAATTTTTTCAGCGATCAAGCTAGCAGCCTTCGAAGTAATAGGCATCACCGACACGAATCTAGCAGTTCGTTCTTTCTCGCCTTTAGAAGAAGTCAAGTCAATCACGATCTTGGGAATAACTGGAGAATCCCCACAAACAGTCTTCAGTTTCTTTTCAACAGGCGTCTCTTGGGCAGGCGGGGAATGTTTCTTTTTCCCACCTTCATTGATAGTAGGCACCGGAGAATCCCCGCGAGCAGTCTTCAGTTTCTTTTCAGCAGACGTCTCTTGAGCAGACGAAGAATGTTTCTTTTTCCCACCTTCATTGATAGTAAGTTCCATCATAGCAATGGGACGAGCCATTGCGTCTACCTTGATCCGTTTTATCTCTTCTTGTGGGGGCAGCCCACCTTTTTCCCTACGAAGAGGACTAAGCAGCCAACGCCACTCGCGATATTCGGAAAGGATACCCAGAGTGACGTGTACTTTCTTCATGTCCGGAAAAACCTTAGGAGTTGAGCCAAATTTCGAATCTACAAAAAACAGCGGAAGACAATCAGAAAGTTGAAGAGTAACTGGGCACTAAAGTAAAGCAGCCGAGAAGATTAAGCAGCTTGCTTACCAGATATGAAGACCGTAGGAACACGCAGCTCGGAGGAAGAATCAGACTCCCATTCTCCACTTATCTCTAAATTATCTCCAAAGTCTCTTTGGCCCAGTCGTGATCTCATTTGCTGGAGCTATCAAAAAGCTTATGACGAGATCGCAGTTGCCCAACTCCATCAATGTGACCTATGTCAAAGAAATACCAAAATTCGTTGGTGGTTAGTCCCAAGTCAAAAAATTGGTTCAAATTGTGGAACCCCACCATCACTCGGACCGCATTCGGGGAACATTGGGCGGGCGCACATTTCATGGAACATAGCACTTCTTGGAAGAAACGCGGCATAGGGAAAGTAAATCCTAACACAAAATAGTAAGGATGAAACTTGATAGCTCTCCGAGTTCCACTGCATGGTTCCCGGCTGCTACCATCCTTAACTCGCCTCACACGCACTCCCGACGGAATGGCATGCCAATACGCTTCAAGAAAATCTCTAAACAAATCGTCAGAGCTAATCTTGAGGTGAGCAGCTTTGAAATAGCCAATCTTGCTCAAAGACCCGCCTTGACGATACAACAGAGGCACACCATCATCATTCTTACGGCTTGAGGAAAACATGCTTGAAAATTCTGCAAAAGTACAAGGAAGATTTGTTAGAGAGTTGTTTAAAAAAAAAAAAGCAAAGCAGCTCTCGGCCAAAAAAAAAAAAAAAGTTGAAAGCCGCAGGAACCCAGCCAAATTGCCAGGCCCCACGGCTTGGCTAATCAGCAGCGCCCCAGCGCCCAGTAAAAAAAAAAAAAAAAAAAAAAAAAAAAAAAAAAGTGAAGGCCGCAGGACCTAGCCAACCCACCAGGCCCCACGGCCTAGTTTGCTTCAACGCCCAGCGCCCAACAAAAGTCAGAAACTTTTCATCTATGGCGGTGCCATGCCAAAGTTCTCCAAAGCATCCAGTTACCAGTCCTCGATTCCCATCAAGCCAAATCTCAAGCCCCAAGGCATCAAAAAATAAAAAATAAAAAATCAAGAAGACAAGAAAATTAATTTTTTCTTACCTTGAAGCAACGAAAAGCGATCCGTTACACGGGCAAGACGTAGAAGATTGCTAGAGGAGGGGGAACAAATATCCTCTAAGCTCTCTTTTTCTCTTGTAAGGATGAATAAGTTTCTCTCTAAAAGTTGATTTAATAATCCACTTAAGGTGGACTTAAATAAGCTTTGGGAAAATTTATTTCCTTTTCCTAGAAGGATTTAATTTCCTATTGAAAGAGAGAATCAACAACAAAATAGGAAGCAATTCAGAGTTTCCTAAAGCAAGAAAATCTCTACACCTATTGCCCTTTTCTGCATGCAGCTCAACAGGTGTGGGGGCATTTGTGGAGCAAAAAATATTCACTAGGCGACACGTGGACTTTTGAACGAAAGAGGACAAAAATATCCTTGAGGCATACCGGGATTCCTACGCGCAAGTAGTGGGTAATCATCCTCAACCAATTCAAAAATGCTCCAGAAGAGGTAACCAATTCCAAATTATCTTATTTTAGGTAATTATTTCCAAAACTTAATTTCTCTAATATATTATTTAGTTAATTAATTATCTAAATAATATATTCTTCCCATATCTCCTAAAATCATCCCTTAATTATCAATTTGAAACATCCACTCAAACCTAAAAAATAGTATAGGGCCGGCTATCCCATTCAAAACCTAATCCATCACCTTTTTTCTACCTTTTCCATCATTTCTTCCCTTTTATTAGCCAATCAATACCATAAAGTACTAAAACATTTCCTTTCATATTTAATTAGCCAATTAATTGGCTAATTAAACCTAAAATAAAACCTAAAACTCCCACCTAGTAGCCGGCCACATTCCCTCCCTTCTTTTCCTTACCTTTTCTGATTTCCTCCACTTTATTACCCAAATAAAGCTAGTCATTCAATTTGGTAACTTCCCATTTATTTCTATCATATTTTATTAGCCAATAAAGTGACTAATTAAACCACAAAATTCACCAAAAAACACACAAAGGGGCCGGCCACTTTCTTGAAAAAGTGGACCAACTTAGTACTATAAATAGTCACCCATTTTTACCAAACACTCATTCCAAACCTCTTGCAAAAATTCCAAAACACTCTAAACACTATTTCTCTCTAAAATTCTAACTTTGACATCGGAGGTTCTTCGGCCAAAGTCCCCCCCCATTCATCGTGGGCGCGTGAGGCTTTTGGCCTTAACCTAAGGTGCTAGTTGTTTTGTAGGTGCAAAATCGTCCAAGATCGAAGAGGTGAAAATTTGCATCCACACTTACCTCATTGGCAATGGATGAGTTAAGGGGACATATTAAAGATGATATTCCTTGGTGTATGTTTTTCGCAGATGATATAATATTGATAGATGAAACTCAGGCATGAGTAAATGTGAAGCTTAACCTTTGGAGAGAAGTGTTGGAATCTAAAGGTCATCGCCTAAGTCGGTCAAAGATAGAGTATATAGAGTGAAAGTTCAGTGCAAACGGAGGCTCAAATGAGTTAGGGGTAAGGATTGGAGATCGGGAAGTACCAAAGAACGACCGCTTTCACTACCTAGGATCTATCTTGCAAAAGAACGGAGAGTTGGATGGAGAGCCCAACCATAGAATACAAGTTAGATGAATGAAGTAGAAAAGTGCATCCGGCGTGTTGTGTGACCGTCGTATGCCACTAAAACTCAAGGAATTTTTTTATAAGATGACAATAAGGCTGCCAATGTTTTATGACACGAAATTTTGGGCGATGAAGCATCAACACATACATAAAATGGGTGTAGCGGAGATGAGGATGCTTCATTGGATGTGTGGACACACGAGAAATGATAAGATTAGGAATGAGGATGTCCAAGGTAAAGTAGGAGTAGCCGATATTGAAGGAAAGATGAGAGAAAATCTGTTACGGTGGTTTGGACATGTGAAATGAAGGTCTATTGATGCTCTAGTTAGAAGATGCGATTACGGGATAAAGGTTCAGGGTCGAAGGGGTAGAGAAAGACCTTGGAAGACTTTGGAAGAGACTTTAAGAAAATTCTTAAAGTCCTTGGATCTAATAGAAGACGTTACACAGAACCGAGTATAATGGTGTTCTAGGATTCATATAGCCGGCCCCATTTAGTGGGAAAAGGCTTTACTGTTGTTGTTGTAGAGATGTTAAAATCACCTGTAGGTGAGGCTTCTCAGGTCCATATACTGGTGAATCAACACTCACTCACACACTTTAACCCTTTCCATTATTTTTCTTTATATTTTTATGCTTCAATGTGGTAAAGGGTAGGTTAAACTCATTGAATTTTCCATGGAAGTGGTTGGTTTGTCAATAGAGCTGCAAATTGCCTTGAGCTATGGAAATATACCATTTCAAATCAAAGCTAGAAGTTTGATTACAAATCCAATTAGCAAAGTAAGGTCCAAATTCAAAACCCACCATCTATAATGTAAGAACATATCGACCCATTGGTAAAAAAATAAAAACCAAAAAAGAAGAATTTGATTTGCACCTGAAAATCCATTGAATCACTTGTCGATGCCCCGAATTGAATTTGAATCAAACCAATCATTCTTCAAGGAAACTAAAAATGGATAAGAAATTTAAAAAGTGCGAATTGGGTTGACATGCCGACTTGAAAAGGAAGTAGCTGCAGAATCATGTTTTAGGGCACGGAGGGAGAAAATGGTTTTTCTTTTGTTATTTAAAACAAAAACAATCTAAAGATAAATGAAAAAAAAAGACTATGAAAATCCATCAAAATTCACAATTAAAATCTATACAAATCCATATAAATCTGTCAAAATCCATATATAATTGTAAGTCCATTAAAATCCTTTAAAATCTTCACTTAAAAAAAATCCATTAAAATCCTCTGAAATTCAAATTGACTACACCCCCTAGACAAAAAGGGTGTGATATTCACACACTCCTTTTTACTTTTCTCACACCCTTTTAATTTTCGACCTTCGGATCAGATGAATTAAAAGAATATCAAAGGACAGAAATTAACAAGGGATGTGGGAGAAGTAAAAAGGGGTGTGTGGATAGCACACCCCAACAAAAAAAGATAAATTTTGTTCTATGAAATTACTTTGATACCCTTAACATTTTGGCTGTGATAGAAGACTAAATAGTTTTTTCACCCTCTTTTGGTTGACAAAGAGAGCTCTATTAATATGTAGTGTAGATAATATAGGTGTAAAAACTAAGTTGAGTATAGAGAGAGGTTATATGAGATCAAATAAAATTTCTCATTAACATATAATCTTCTTCCTTTTTTTCCTTTTTTATTTTTCAAACTTTTTATTTTACAAAGTAAAGATTGTTTTTATTATTTAAATATTTTTAATCCACTTGGAAATATTTTATCACACACCCAGTTATGTGCCACATCAATGTATAACAAAATTTTTGACAGAATTACGATGAAAAGACAATATTGATTTGCGACATTCATTTTCAACGACTATATTGATTGATTTTTAATTTGAAGACTATCTTAATAAAGTGAGTCAATTTCAAGAACTATTTGTTATAAAAACATTTTAGGTTTCAACCCAAAAATTAAAGTAGGTCTAAGTGTAGTTTTATTTTTTATTATTTTTAGCAAACGATATTACACTTAGGGAATGGGGTAAACTTAGTCTCAAAATGGATTAGTAATAATATGGTTCAAATTCGTCTTTAGTGATAATCAAACCTAAGACCTCTCACTTATAAGTGAAGAGGAATACAACTAGATCATATTACTAAGTGGTAGTTAGCTATAGCCTATAAGTAGAAATGGTTAAAATTAATCATTTATTGCTCATCGATTCAAAACTTTCGTTTGTCTTTTACGTCTATGCTTTTGTCGCCTATCGAAACTTACCTTCACAATTTAATAGGATAAGAAACAATATGGTTGGTGTGGGTTATGTCTGTCACTCTCACTATGAAAGCTTCCCAGACATGGTGATGCAGTTTCCTGGTTAATTTCCAAGTCTCCCTCCATAGTCCATCAGCTACTGTTAAAGTCAAGGCACTCCAACTCTGCAATTGATATCCAACTTCACTAGTAAGTATTTCTGTGCTAAAATCCAGATAATTTGGAGAAGAAATTTTTTTTTTGTTTATTCTATCTTGCATGATCATCAACAACGTAAGAGAAAATCAAACATTGTATTGCTTGTTTTCTGAATCTCTTTATTTTCGATGCCAAATTTAAGAATGTCTCACTTTTCCATTATCATCCATCCAATCTTAAAAATAAATAGACTCAAGTCAATGGTCTTTTTTTATTGATTTTTAATCCTTCCTTCCGACTCTACTTTTATTATCGTTTTTTATTATTTAATAAAATTCGGAGATAGGGGGATTGGGAAATCTTGTTCTACTTGAGAATTAGCTCTTTCTAATCGTTCTGAGCGAGAGGGAAGAAGCTTATTTTATAGTTGATGGCTAATCTCGATATCTTGGTTCCTTTTTAGTGTCTTGTACTAGTTTAGAGAGTAAAGTTACTATTATAATCTGACTACCAAAACTTATATGCAGTGTAGTTTGACTCGCCTAATTCATTATCATCATTCCAATAAAAAACATAAATATAATCAAGTCAATGTTCTGTTTTTATTGATTTTTAATTCTTCATTTAGTAATATGATTATTGGAGTTGGTCCATGATTCAAAACCAAGAACGTGGTTACAATTTTATATTACGTTGTCATGAAGCACGCCAGATGTGAATTTGACTTTGGGATGATTTAGAATATGTTATTGTTTTGTTCAGATTCAAATTGGATCCGAAATTTTTTAATTTTTTCTTCAATTTTTCTCACATTTTCAAAGATACATTATCTGGTGAGCTAGGAGTGGGGGAGCTTTTTACTGGGGCGGGCTAGGAACAGCTTTCAGCGTTCTCTACGACGTCGTTAAGGAGGTGAAGGAAAGGACGTACATGTTCAAACCCATCCTGATGCTGAACTCTATTTTGATATCCTTGACGGTGATCATGATTACTAGTGGCAGACCTAAGAATTATTTTCGAGGAGTTAATAAGTAAAAGTAGTACTGAGCATTTTTTAAGAGCACAGATGTCAAATATTAGCGGAAATTCTTTCCCGCACATGTTTTTTCATGAATAAGAGGTCGCACTTGGTGCGATGGCAAGTGCCTTCGTCCATGAGTGGTAGGTCTCGGGTTCGAGACTTGGGAGCAGCATCTTCATAAATGGAGCTAAGGCTAGCCGACATTCACCTCTCCCAGACCCTGCGTAAAGCGGGAGCCTTGTGCACTGGGTACGACTTTTACATGTTTTTTCATGAATGAACAATTGAGAATTAGGACAAAGCTCATCTCTAACTGCAACGTAGAAATAATGGCTAAATATTTAGTCAATTATTGCTTATTGGTTCAAAACTTCTGTTTGTCTTTCTCTATGCTTTTGTCTTCCTTCGAAGCTTGCTTTCACAATCTAATAGGATGAGAAACAAAATTTTCTCTGTCACCATATGAAAGACTCCTGGACATGGTGTGCAATGTCCTGGTTAATTTCCAAGTCTCCCTCCATAGTCAATTGAACTTTTTTTTTGCAGGTAAAAAGAGGAAGGAATAGATATTGATATTATTGCTTTCCACTTATTTTCTTTTATATGTATTGTGATCATATATGGAATGCTCTTTATATAGAGTCATACCCGTGGAAAATCACAAAAGTGAAATGAATGCCTTTCGAAAAATATCATACAACAACAACAATAACAACAATGCTACTATTCTTAAGTCTTACTCACTTTTTATATTTGGCTAAAAACATGTAGGCATTCATTTCCACAACTTTTACATCAAGATGAAAATTTTGGATTTTTCTTTATAAAGTAAAGTTTTGATTGTTTTACAAACAAAAAAAATACGGAATTCCAATTACGTATAGCATGGTGGTCCGAAAAATCTAGAAAATACATTTATAAGGGTAGAGATCGGTATAGAATGAGTATATACTAAAATTTACTTTTTAAATTTTATTGCGTAAAATCTTCTTCTTGTTAAAAACCACAGTTTTGGTTGTTGACTTGGAAGTTAGCGGTGACCGGAGTTAGAAGGTTCGGATTGATCAGAAGATTAGGGTGTAATTCACTTAATGCTAGGAGTCGCCTCTAGTACATATCTTCTCCAAACCTAGATATAAAATAGCCCCCCCTTCTCTAATAAGTCATTGTTTTTTTTTGGGGGGGGGGAATTGCATGCTCCACACAAAAGTCGTAGACCGACCGATCAGTTGAATCAAAGTAATGCTTTCACCTTGCAGTCCTTACGATTCCACCACGACATTCTGATTGAAGAAGTTCTATATTGCTCAATAAATTGACCTATATTTATTTGTTAACTACCACAATGTTAAGTAAGAAATCTAAAAAAAGGTTATGATAAAATAAACCTATATAAAAAAAAAAAATGAAAGCTACAAATATCTATTTTTTACGAACGGGGTCATAGAAGGTCCAAGTTGCGACTGATTGTGGTTGAACACAACACTTTCCAGAAAGGGATGGAAAATGGGTTTCTGGTAGGCGGATTCCTTCTCCCCAAATAAAAAGGAAGAAATCCCCCATGCACACAACACTTTGGATCATTGCTTTGTAATTACACTCGTCGGCAGCCATGAGTGTGATAGGTTTTGTTTAGCGGAAGCTTCTTCTCGGTCAGTCAATGGCAAAGTCAATTTCACAGCAAGCAGCTTTGCAACTTGCTTGGTAAGTCAGTGGGGACGGGGAAAAGTAAGTCAATGGATTCAACTCAGGAATTATTAGCCTCCCATTGAAGCAGAATCGGATTCTTCCTTATATCAAGAGAGCATTTTTATCTGGGTTTTTCATACGGTTCTGTTCTTCTTTTGTCTCTAAGTTTTGATTGAAATGATTACAAGTTAGTTTTCGGATTTTTCGGTGTCGGTTTTTGTTTGAGAGAAGCTGGAATGGGAGGAGTTGGGGAGCTTTTTGCAGGTGCTGCTGTAGGAGCATTGTTTACTGTACTGTATGAGGTTGTTAAGGATGTCAAGGACAAGACTATGATGTTTAGAGAGCTTCTCGGAGATCTTGATTCCACGCTAGAAGCGTTAAAGCCGCTGATCAAAGACATAGCCAAGTACAAAGAGGTGTTGGATCAATCAAACAAGGAAGTAGAAAAAATTGGGAAACAAATGGCGAATGGGGACGAGCTAGTTCTCAAGTGCTACAAACTTAACTGGTGGAAAGGCTTCAAAAAGTATAAATACGCCAAGCAACTTCTCGATTTGGACAAGTGTCTAAACAGGTTGTTGACGGTACTGACTGTGGAGGGAATAAGGAACGGGTTCGAGAACTTGGCTGTTTCGAGGGAGACCTTGGCTGTGTCGAAGGAGACCTTGACTACTGTCCAGAAAAAGGGTTTGGTAGGAAACAAAGAGAATGTTGTCATACAAAAGCAAGAAGGATTTCATGATTTGGGTTCAGTTCCTGAACCTCCACATGTTACAGTTGGATTGGATGAGCCTTTGAGGGATTTGAAGGAGATGCTTCTTAAGGACGATGTCTCAATGTTAGTGCTGACTGCTACCGGAGGATGCGGGAAAACCACATTGGCAATGAAATTCTGTCAAGATGAGGAAGTCAAAGGTATAACAATACTTTCTAATTGCTAATTGAGAAGTGTTATAGTAGAAATAATCTTTAATTTAACATCGTTTTCTCTTGATTACTACTAGTAGTATGTTATAGATGTCGTTCGTTGAGTTGAAGCCTTTTGTATGAGTTTACAGCACCTATTTATACCCAAATCAAACCCAGCTTCGGATATATATAACATCAAAGTTAATCCACAAATGTAATATTTCAAATGCTTGAATATCATATCTTATTGGATATCTGGTTTCGAAATTCAAGCTTTCTTTTTTCCATGAATAATATGTGGTATATCTCGGATATCATAGTTCACTCATGCATTATATAGTAAAGAATCGTCCCCATTTCTGTTATACAGTTCATATCTGAGTCATAGAGGAATATAATTGGAAAATCCCATGGGTAGGAAATTTTCCTTGACAGGGTAACGAAGCATTTACTACACTACCTTCATGATTGATCAGGTTCCATTAAGAAAATTGCTTCACTTGTTTCATACTCTTCAATGTTACCATAGTGTATTGTTCCTTGTTTTCGCATTTATCTAACATATTTCTTGTATTGTATTTTGATAGATAAATTCAAGAAAAATATCTTCTTCGTCACCGTTTCTAAAGAGCCCAACTTAGATGTTGTAGAAGAGCTATATCAACACATGAAGTCTCAGGAAGCAACACAAGATCCTATACTGTTGGTCCTGGATGATGTTTGGTTCAAATCCAAATTTCTTCTTCAGCAGTTTGATGAATTGAAATCGCGAAATTGCAAGATCTTGGTGACATCGAGATCTGAATTTCCAGGATTTGGCACTCCGTATAATCTCAAAGCTTTGAATGATGAAGATTCAATGACTCTTTTGCATCATTCAGCATCCCTGGGAGATAGCTCGTCTGTTCCAGAAGATCTTCTGAGAAAGGTTTATTTCTCACTATGCAATTCACAACATATATACATATCAAGGCCTCACAAATTATAGGGGCAACAAAGTGGGGAAAATAAATTGTTTTGATCTTTTACGATATGTATACACATACAGAAGCAAACACCTATTTTACCATATGAACCTGCAAATGATCATTCACTGGTCGCATGTGAGGTAATTAAGAACCAAAACTAAAATAAGAATGAAGCTAAGTAGGTAGTCAATAACCATTTTCATGAAATCATTGAGATGTTAAAAGAAACTTGAACTTTCTGTCTGCAACCCAGATAGTAATTGACATCATTTGGTACAATTAATCTGCAGATACTAAAGCACTGTAAGGGAGTGCCCCTTGCCATTACAGTGACCGGGAAATCACTTCGCGGAAAAGCTACAGAATTCTGGCGTTCAAGACTAGCAGACTGGTCAAAAGGTTCTATTCTTGATTCTGAGACTGAGTTGCTTCTTCGCCTTCAAAGTAGCATAGATGCCTTAGATGAAAAAGAGGTTATCATCAGGGAATGTTTCACAGACCTTGTTTCATTTCCTGAAGATCAAAGAATCTCTGCTGCTGCTTTCATTGATATGTGGGCAGAGTTATATAAGCTAGATGAGGACTTTCTGTCCATTAAGAACCTCCACGAACTTGCCCGCAGAGGTCTGGCAAATCTTGTGATCACTAGGTACGCAAGCTATTAAGTTTCTCCTGTATAATATTCTCATTGAAAATGTCCACATTCACGTGTCGCTCTGACCATAATATGAAACTGCAAGTCTGCAACTGACTGAGTTTGGCTTGTTACCAGGAAGGAGAATATAGAGATTATGGATGACTACTACATCGAACACTTTGTTAGCCAGCATGATATGCTGAGAGAGCTGGCTATCTACAATGCAAAACTAGACCCAATAGAAGAAAGAAAAAGACTGATTGTCGTAAGTGGACACAATCAACCCAAGTGGTTGATGGAGCAGAAGTCTCAACCCATCAATGCTCGCCTATTGTCTATCTCCTCTGGTTGTCCCATCTCTCTCTTTATAAAATGCATATATGTGCACATTGCACGTCTACCTATGACCAGCACACTTACCCACGTACATTCACTTTCGTCCATGCTCACACACACATGAACACAGACACAAGCATATGCATATATACACATGCAAATGCACTTGCACACAGAGACACACGCTAAAATTTGCACATAAGTTTCATATAATTTCTGTCCTACTCATATCTCGTAGCATATTGTTTGCAGATGGAATATTCCCAACACAATGGCAGAGTGTTCATCTACCACATGTTGAGGTTCTAGTTTTGAATTTTAAGACAGTGAACAATGCCTTACCTGAATTTGTGCAGAAAATTGACAAACTGAAGGTTCTAATAGTCACAAACTATGGTTTATTGCCTACTGAATTGAGTAATTTTGATATTCTGGAATCATTATCAAATCTGAAGAGAATCAGATTAGAGCGCATTTCAATTCATTCCATAACCAAGAACTTCGTACCATTGAAGAGTCTAAAGAAGATATCTTTGTTCATGTGTAACATGAGTCAAGCTTTCCACAATTGTTCCATCAAAATTTCAGAGGCCTGGCCAGGTTTAGAGGAAATGAATATCGACTATTGCCATGATTTGGTGGAACTGCCTGCCGAGCTTTGTGATCTTGTTCATATGAAGATGCTCAGTATCACCAACTGCCATAAGCTATCTGCCTTGCCTGAAGAGATCGGAAAGCTGGAGAATTTGGATGTACTGAGACTAAGGTCCTGTACAGACTTGGTAAGGCTTCCGGTCTCGATTGAGAACCTCACTAAGTTGTGCTGTCTTGACATGTATGATTGTTTGGGCATTAGGAAGTTGCCTGAAGGCATTGGTAATATGAGCGGTTTAAGAAAGATCAACATGGGACAATGCTCAAGTTTGGAAGAGTTGCCTCTATCAGTGTGGGATCTTGACGAGCAGTTAGAAGAAGTGATTTGTGATGAAGAGAAGAAACATTTGTGGGAATCCTTCTTAGCCAGAGACAAAATCAAGGTGGCAAAAGAAAAAACCAATCTGAATTGGCTCGAAAAGCCTCAGTTGTGAGACCTGTCTTTCCTCAATAAATGATGGAGCAACGTCTTTCTGATTGTGTTGCATTGTTTTCTTTAGCTTTCATCTTCTTGTTTGATTTTTCTTGTTTGATTTCGTTCTTTGGTTCTGTTCAATTTCTCTGTTTCATCACATCAGTTTGTAAGACTATTTATTCATAACAGCTCTGAGAAAGTACAGCCATGGATGCTTCGAAACTAAGAAGAAAAGCTTAGAGAGAGATTTAAGAGAGAGAAAGATAGAGAGAAAGTATATATTTGATTAACTGTCAAAAGATAATACAATCCTGCTCCTCCTCGCTATTTATACTTACTAGTTTGCTTAATGACTAAGCTAACCATCTAACTAACTACCCTTCTAGGATTGTGACACTTGTCATAACAAGATCATTTCATACAATAAACTCTCCTAGCTACACATCACTCAATATTCCCCCTCAATCTCAACTGGGGAACCCCAGCTTGAGATTGTGACAGTGTTGAACAAATAAAGGTCCATGAAGACCCTTTGTCAAAATATCAGCCACCTGATCAGCAGTAGAAATATACTCAACATGTAAATCTCCTTTTTGCACCCTTTCACGAACAAAATGAAAGTCTATATCAAGATGTTTAATCCGAGAGTGAAAAACCGGATTAGAACACAAAGCCAAAGTTGAAATATTGTCACAGTGCAGAGTAGGAGGTGAGGGCAAGAAAATGTGTAAATCTTTCAAGATCAATCGTATCCAGGCAACATCGGCAGCAGCATTAGCTAGAGCTTTATACTCAGCCTCTGTGGAACTACGCGATACACTTGCTTGCTTCTTGGACTGCCAGGAGACTGGATTCTGTCCCAAAAACACCACATATCCAGTAGTCGATCGTCTTGTGTTGATATCAGATGCCTAATCTACATCACTAAATGCTAATAAATCCAAAGTATGTGTAGATGAATATGTAAGGCCACACTCCAAAGTACCTTGAAGATATCGAAGAATCCGCTTTACCAAATGAAAATGAACATCAGTAGGAGTTGACATGAATTGGCAAGCATAGTTCACTGCAAAAGCGATGTCGGGTCTAGTAAAAGTGAGATACTGTAATGCTCCTACTAAACTGCGAAACTCAGTAGGATCAATCAGTGGTATGCCTTCATCTTTAAGCAACTGACTATGTGGCTTGCAAGTAGTTAGACAAGCTTTACACGATACCATACCAGCCTTTTTAATTAGCTCTTTATCATAATTTGATTGAGACACAAATAGATCACCATTAGCTTGATAAGTAATTTGTAAACCCAAGAAGAAAGTGAGTTGTCTCATGTCTTTCATATCAAATACCATTCCCAATTCATCAATAACTTGTTGAACCAAAACTGAATCAGAACTTGTGATGATTATATCATCAACATATAGAAGAAGAATAACCACTGCACTGCCTTGAGTTTTAACAAACAAACTAGGATCCGAATCTGAAACAAGGAATCCCAAGGTAGGCAAATAAGTTGTAAACTTAGAATTCCAGGCCCGAGGTGCCTGTTTCAATCCATACAGTGATTTTCTGAGCTTACAAACATAATCAGGATGTTGAGGATCCTTGAAACCTTGGGGCTGTTGCATAAACACTTCCTCCTGCAAATCTCCATGAAGAAATGCGTTCTTGACATCTAATTGCTTCAAAGACCATTTGTGAGAAGCAGCAAGTGCCAAAACAATTCTGACAGTACTGTGTCGAACAACAGGACTGAAAGTTTCATCATAATCTAAACCATGTGTTTGACTGAACCCTTAAGCAACTAGTCTAGCTTTATATCTGGAAACTGCACCATTTTGATCCCTCTTGACTTTATAAATCCACTTGCTTCCAATAATATTCTTATTAGAAGGCAAAGGAACAAGATCCCAAGTCCTTTGTTTCTGAAGTGCAGAGAACTCTTCTGTCATAGCATCTCTCAAATGAGAATGAGCAACAACATGTTTGTAAGATGCAGGTTCAATAGGCTCAGATATGTCTAAGACAGCAGTACAACCAAGTAAAACATGATCATCAAAAGAAGAATATGAACCAGAGGAAATAGGAGCAGCCATTGCAGAATAGGTACTATAATCTTTTCTAGCAATAACCCCAGATTTAAGTCGAGTAGTCATAGAATGAACATTGGAAGAATCAGAAGTATCATTATGTATGGAACCAGAAGACAAATCATTAGCATATGGAAGTGAGAAAGGTACCTCCAATGATGCAGGACAGTGGACAGGCAACAAAGATGTAGTTGGATGAAAGGATTGTGGAGTAGTGGTGTGATGAGAGGTCTGTGTTGGAGAAGAAGATCTTTCATCTTGACCCATACCAGAGAACATTGGACTATCATTCACTAAAGATGTATCCTGAACCACTAAATCGGAACCATTATGAACAGATGATGTAGTTTGGTGTTGTTGACCGAATCTTGCTCCAGAATAAATTGGTAGCACAAAAGGAGTAACCACTGGATGCTTGAACTGATAGTGAGGTCCATTCACAGTACGTTGCACTATAGAACTTTGTTGAAATGGAAACACCTGTTCATCATGAACTACATGCCTCGAAATAAATAATCTTTGCTTCCCTCTATGATAGCAAACAACTCCCTTGTAACCTAAAACATATCCCAGAAATATACATTCATCGGTTCTGGGGTCCAATTTATGCTTAGTATAATGTCTAAGATACGGATAAACAGCAGACCCAAAGACCTTAATAGAATTGACTAACGGATGAGTCCCAAACAACTTGAAGTAAGGAGACTGCCAAGCTAAGGATTTGCAAGGCATTCGATTGATAAGAAAAATAGCATGAGAACAAGCATGCATCCAAAAATTATGAGGCAAAGAAGCAGTAGTCAATAATGTGATAGCAGTCTCTATAATATGTCGATGTTTTCGCTCAGCAGTTCCATTTTGCTGAGGTGTATGAGGACAAGAAATAAGATGAACAACCCCTTTTGAATTCAAAAATTTCTTGAAGGAAAAGCTTGTATACTCTCCACCACCATCTGACTGAAAATACTGAATAGAAGTATGAAAATGATTCTGGACAAATGCAAAAAAGGTCTAAAAAACAGAGAGCACTTGAGATTTATAAACCAGAGGAAACAACCATGTAAACTTTGTATAGTCATCAATAAAGCTCACATGGTATTTATATCCTTCAAGTGATACAACAGGAGAGGGTCCCCATACATCACTACTTATCCTTTGAAAAGGTCTTACAGACAAATGTGAACTAGAAGAGAACACCTGTCTAGACATTTTGCCACTTAGGCAGAAACTGCATATATGTTTATTCACATCTGGTTTATACAAGACCTTGGAATTAGAAAGCATACTATGTAACACATCATTGCTAGGATGTCCTAGTCTATGATGCCAAAGAGAAGCCTTCACCACTTGACCAAGAAATGCCTTTGGAAGAGAAACTGATTGTTGCTTGTGATGCTTGAAAAACAAACTCTTGGGTATGTAATACAGACCTCCACTACTCCTTCCTCTCATTAGGATTGCCTTTGTTGCCTTGTCCTGCACCAAAAAACCATATTCATCAAGAATCACACAGCAGTTATTATCTTTGCACAATGTATACACAGATAATAAACTAGCTGCTAAGGTAGGGACATGTAACATAGAAGCAAGATATAAGATTTTAGACTGAGTATAAAGAGAGTTGGAACCAGTATTCTTCACTGGAAGACATTTTCCATTGCCAACCGTGATCTTTTGATCCCCTTCAAATGGTGCAATCATTTCCAGATCATTAATATCGCCCGTCATATGATGAGTAGCCCCTGTGTCCATGATCCATGCCTGATTCAGATTGAAAGTAGACTGAGACTGAGCAGTCATGGCAATCAAAGTGGGAGGTGGATTTGCTCCTTGATATGCATAGTTACTTCGATGGAAACAATTGAGAGCAATGTGCCTCTTTTTTCCACAGATTTGACACTCAGGAATAGCAGCAGGCGCTTGAGATTGTTGTTCATTGTGATAGTAACAATTTGGAGCAGTATGACCACGTTTGTTGCAAATCTGACATTCAGGGATAATGGCAGACTTCTGACCAGAATTCCCAGTCCAAGTTGACCAATTCGAACCCCCTTTATTCTGAAAATTCCCACCTGAATTACCATAGCCATTGCCTCTGTTGGTAGAGCCAAAATGAAACCCATTACCACCATTGAATCTTGATCTGGAATTATAGCGCTGACTATTACCATTGTTACGATTGGAATGAAATTGTTGTGATATATTAGCTTGACCATTACCATTAGACCGCTGATTTTGACCAACAAAACCAAAACTTCCACCATTAAAATTTTGTCCTTGTTGAGCACTAGCATTGGATGATTCTCCTGGATAGAATCGTAGACCTCCATAGTTACCATTAAACGTCTGTCCATGTTGAGAACCAGCATTAGAAGACTCTCCATGAGAATACATGCCAATCATAGGAAATTGAAAACCACCTTGAAACTCTTCAGCAGTTTTCTCAGCACTCAACAACTGTGCACGAAATTCTTTAAGAGTAAGAGGAGACTTGCGTGCCACAATCACAGTTTTGATCATGTTATACTCAGAGGGCAATCCAGCCAAAGCTGCTACAATTAAATCATTATCTGAAACAATTTCCCCTGCAGCAAGTAATTGATCTTTCAAGCCCTTAAGACGTAGCAAGTATTTCTCAACAGTATCAGATCCCTTTTTTATCGTGTGAAGTTCAGTCTTAAGATGATTGATCCGTGCTCTAGACACTGTGGCATATCGATCATTAAGATTGGTCCACGCTTCATAAGCAGTCTTACACCCAACCACATATTCAATGGCTTCATCACCAAGACTAGCAATCAACAAGCTTAACAATGCTTTATCTGTTTTAACCCAATCACGATAGGCCGCTGTAATCTCCTTTGTCACCCCACCTTCCAGAGAGATCACATACTTTGGTGGACAAACACTATTCCCATCAAAGAAATCAAACAAATCATATCCTTCCAAAACAGAGCGAAACTGAAATGACCACTTAGCAAAGTTATCATCCTGTAAGTGGATAGTGAGCACTCCCAATAAACTTTCAATTTTGAATGAAGAAGACGCCATTTGTGAACTCAGACAGAATCAACCACACGCTTCGTGCTTAGTATGGTGAACCAAATGAGAGATGAGCGCAGAACAACAAACCCCCAAATTTCTCAGACAAACAATATCTTCGTATACGAATAAGATGAGCTTAGTGCCCTTAATTTTCCAAATTTGTGAAATTTTGTTTATGCTAACAAAAGCTTCGTGCTCAACAATTCATCACCAAACGTCAACAACAGAACCAATTTAATCATAAATTTCAATTCAGTGCCCTAATCGCACTTCAACAGACTCAAGAAAAATTGTAATCCAAGAACAACCCAGCTTCGTGCTCAAATTTCATCATGATATATCACACAAGATTTCACAAATATATCCAATTCTGGCTTCGTGCCTCAATGATCAACAAATTATCTCGAATTGAAAGACGAAATGTCAAGAATCAACCAAGAACAGAACCTGAGTAAAACCACAAATCGGCGTTGACCGCAATCACCACCGGAAGAAAAAAACTCAGGATCTTGAAGAACCTAAGCTCTTGATACCATCATAACAGCTATGAGAAAGTACAGCCATGGATGCTTCGAAACTAAGAAGAAAAGCTTAGAGAGAGATTTAAGAGAGAGAAAGATAGAGAGAAAGTATATATTTGATTAACTGTCAAAAGATAATACAATCATGCTCCTCCTCACTATTTATACTTACTAGTTTGCTTAATGACTAAGCTAACCATCTAACTAACTACCCTTCTAGGATTGTGACACTTGTCATAACAAGATCATTTCATACAATAAACTCTCCTAGCTACACATCACTCAATATTTATATCAAACTCTCGCGTCTCAAGAAATTTTGTGTTATTTTTTCTTGTGTAATTATCATGTTATTGTTTTACACAATATAAATCATGTGTATTATATTTTCTTGGATTATACAAAAAATAAGTTTTTACTGCACCTCATATGTAATTTTTTATTTTATTTTTATATAGGGCTCATATGTAAATTATGCATCTGGTTATATCTATAAGTTCTTTTGTTGCTTCCTCTGATATAGATATTAGGGTAATGCTAGGGAGACTAAATGTAGAGACTAAATTTGCAAACTAAAAGATGTATCACCAATAGGAATGAACACGTTTATCAATGCTTAAGTAATAGATTAATCATCAACTTACATGTCATTTAGTTTTTAAAATTTTGTCTATATATTTAGTCTCCTAATATTATTGTAAATATTATATATTATAATATTTTAAGATGCAGTTTACCGTATTTTAATTTAATGTAGACATATAATCGATATGTTGTTTATATGCTACTACAGTTGATATTGTCGATATTGCAAAGTTAAAATGTTCAAAATATGATCGGTAGTGCTCGACTGTGAGCAGTTTACTACAATGTAGAAATAATGGGAGAAATTTTTTATTATGACGGGAATACGGATGCTACATTACGTATTTTTATGTAAGTGGTGAGAAATTTTATTTTTTAAGTTATTAACTTTCATATATATCCCATAATTTATATAGTAAAACGTGGCACCTCGTGTACCGATCATATTGAAAAATTTCTCAAATAATGGTTAAAAATTGATCATATATTGCTCATTGGTTCATGGTTAAATATTGATCGTTTATTGCTCTTTGGTTCGTGGTTAAATATTGATCGTTTATTGCTCATTGGTTCTTCTGTCTTTATGCTTTTGTCTCATTTCGAACGAGAGATTTTTCAGTGTGATCATCATACGAGATGATACATCACGTGATTTCATATAAATTGTAAGATATGTGTGTTAAAAAGTTAATAACTTAAAAATTAAAATTTTTCACCACTTACATAGAAACACATGGTATACCATCTATATTTCCGTCACAATTAAAATTTTCTTCTTTCGAACCTCGCTTTCACAATTTAATAATATGGTTGGTGGGTTCTCTCTCTCACCGTGAATGCTTCTCAGAAATGGTGATGCAATTTCCTGGTGAATTTCCAAGTCTCCCTCGACACTCAATCAGCTAAAGTCAACGCGCTCCAACTCCGAAATTTCTATCGAGCTTCAATAGCAAGTATTTATATGCTAAAACCCAGATAGTTTGGAGAAGAAAACCTGGGTTTGTATTGCAAGTTTATGATATCTTGCTTGATCACCAACAACGTTAGAGTCTTTATTTTGGCAAATCCAACTTTGTATTGCTTGTTTTCTGAATCTCTTTATTTTGGAAACCAAATATAAGAGTGGCTCACTTTTCTACAGTTTCTGATCTGTTATTTTGGAAAAGTGACTAAAATGGTCCGAAATCAAATCTCAAATTCTCAATGGGAAAAATATACTTTTGTTTATCCTCTTTTGCTTTGATCTCCAGCAACGAAAGAGAAAATCCAACTTTGTATTGCTTGTGTTCTGAATCTCTGTATTTTGGAATCCAAATTTAAGTGTCTCACTTTTCTACAGCTTCTAATCTGTTATTGTTTTGGGAAAGTGGCTTGTTGTGCTAGGATAGTATCAAAACAATTGAACCAAATCAAGCTAACCCATAGATAATATATCAAATAAAATGCAAGAACAAAAGATACTAAGATTTTAACGAGGTTCCTCAACAGTTAGTATAACTGGAGTATGTATACGTCCTCGAAGCAGTAGGAGCTTACCCAATAATCCACTATCAACCAAATGAGAGTTTACAAAGTGTTGGCAATCTCACAATTCAAAACCCCAATACACCAAATAACTCTCACTTACCAAATAAACAAATAGATAAGGAAATATAATAAATAATTTTCTCTCTATACAAAGCTCAAAGTTAATACAACAAATACAACTTTGATGAAGTGATAGCTAACCAATGAAGGGACACACTTTATTCTTCTCTCCAAAAACAATGGGGCCGCGGCACCCTTTTTGTTTTGCTCTGCTGCTCTTTTATTTTCCTGCTGCAACAAAAGGCGGCTGCTGCTGCCAATTAAAAAACCCTAATCACCACCCCGTGGCTTTCACATGGGCCAAGAAAAAAAGGCACTTTTGCTGGGCTTACAAAAAGGCTCACTACAATTTGATCATATATTCAACCTGGCTATGGTCCGAAATCAAATCTCAAATTCTCGATTCTTATCAAAAGCAAGTATCACCGACATACAGAAAACTGATAATTTCCGCAATTGGGGGGAAAATGATCGTTTCGGCCAATTTTCCTGTGCTTTTGTAAGTTTTTTCTGATTTTGGTGTAGGTTTTTGTTGTTAAGAATCAAGGAATGAGTGGAGCAGGCAGCCTGATCGGCGGGGCTGCTCTTGGAACAGCGTTCAATGTGCTGTATGATGTCCTCGATGAGCTGATTACCAAGAATGTAATTTTAAGCCCCTCCTCAAAGACATCAAATCCAGGTTAGACTCTTTGGCACCATTGTTGAAAGATATAGAAAAATCCAAAAAGAAATTGGATCTGTCGGATAAGGATCTGGGAAACTTGAAAGTACATTTGGAGGAGGGAGTAAAGGTCGTTCAGAAGTGCAAGGAAGACTAAATTTATAAATAAAATTTATAAACTAAATGTATTATTAATAGGAATGTGCAAGTTTGATAAATCAATCGTCAATTTGCATGTCATTTAGTTTTTAAAATTTTGTTAACATATTTGATCTGTCTAACATTAACCTAGATATAATAAATCAATATGCCATTTATATGAGAAAGGGATCCTCGACCCCTTTCACTTAATACTTCTCATCAAACAATACAACTGGAGCTCTTGAAATTTGATTCAAGGCTAAAAATAGAGGTCCACTTTAAAAGTTATAATAACTTTAGCCGTTTGATTAAATTTCAATCGTCCGAATTATTTGATAAGGTTGATTAGGTGAAAGGAATCCGAAGAGATTTTTTCCATTTATATCCGAATTATTTGATAAGGTTGATTAGGTGAAAGGAATCCGAAGAGATTTTTTCCATTTATATGCTACTACAGTTGATATCGTCGATATTGCAAAGTTAAAATTTTCAAAATATGATCGGTACTGCTCGACTGGAAGAGCAGTAGAAAGAATGGTTAAAAATTGATCGTTTATTGCTCATTGGTTCATGGTTAAATGATCGTTTATTGTTCATTGGTTCAAAACTATCGTTTTGTCTCCTTTTGAAAGCTGCTTTCACAATGTAATAATATGGTTGGTGGGTTCTCTCTCTCACTGTGAAAGCTTCCCAGACATGATGCAGTTTCCCGGTGAATTTCCTAGTCTCCCTCCACACTCCAACTCCGAAATTTCTCAGACATGGTGATGCAGCTACTGTTGAACTTAACGCTCTCCAACTCCGAAATTTCTATCGAGCTTCAAGAGTAAGTATTTATATGCTAAAACCCAGATAGTTTGGAGAAAAAAATTTACTTTTGTTTATCCTCTCTTGCTTGGTCTCCAACAACGAAAGAGAAGGTCCAACTTTGATCGAGCTTCAAGAGTAAGTATTTATATGCTAAAACCCAGATAGTTTGGAGAAAAAATTTTACTTTTGTTTATCCTCTTTTGCTTGGTCTCCAACAACGAAAGAGAAGGTCCAACTTTGTATTGCTTGTTTTCTGAATCTCTTTATTTTGGCAACCAAATTTAAGGTTCTCACTTTTCCACAGTTACCACAGTTTCTAATCTGCTATTGTTTTGGGAAAGCGGCTAAAATGGTCCGAAATCAATTCTCAAATTCTCAATTCTCGTCAAAATCAAATATCGGCGACATACTGTTCCGCAATTGGGTGAAAAATGATCATTTCGGCCAATTTTCCTGTACTTTTGTAAGTTTTTTCTGATTTTGGTGCTGGTTTTTGTTGTTAAGAATCAAGGAATGAGTGGAGCAGGCGGTCTTATCGGCGGGGCTGCTCTCGGAACAGCATTCAATGTGCTGTATGATGTCCTCAATGAGCTGATTACTAAGAATGTAATTTTTAAGCCCCTCCTCAAAGACATCAAATCCAGGTTAGACTCTTTGGCACCATTGTTGAAAGATATAGAAAAATCCAACAAGAAATTGGATCTATCGGATAAGGAACTGGGAAACTTGAAAGTACATTTGGAGGAGGGCGTAAAGGTCGTTCAGAAGTGCAAAAAGGTTCAATGGTGGAGCTTGTACAAAAGATACAAATACGCCAACAAGCTGATTGAATGGGATGAATCTCTTCAACGACTTTTGGAAATACTAAACGTTCAGGGAATAAGGGATATGAAGGACAGCTCCCTTTCGGTGAGGAATATAGAGAATGTGCTCAGCAGAATTGAATCGAATATGGTGATACCAAAACAACCCGACAGTGAAGCTTGGTGTGCCGTACCTCAACTTCCGCCGCTTGTGGTTGGATTGGATTTTCCTCTAAAGGAGCTGAAGATGAAGCTTCTAAAGGACAAAAATGTTTCAATGGTTGTGCTGACTGCTCCCGGAGGATGTGGGAAAACCACTTTGGCTACAAAGTTTTGTCAAGACAAGGATATCAAAGGTATCGATCATATATTTATAAGTTAGAACTCAGAATTCTGTATGTTTTTAACTTTGTACAACTATGGCAGATTTAAATGATGCCTCAATGACAGATTTATTATTTTTTCTTTGGATAGATACATTCAAGGATAATATCTTCTTCGTCACAGTTTCAAAAAAGCCTAAATTGGAAAATATTGTTCAAGATCTATATCAACGCAAGGGTTTCCCGGCATCTACTTTCGAAAACGAAGTCAGTGCAGTGATGTTGCTGCAACGTTTTCTGAAGGAAGAAGGGCAGAATCCTTTCCTGATTGTCCTGGATGATGTTTGGTCTGGATCAGAATCCCTTGTGGAGAAGTTTGATCAATTCAAAACAGAAAATCACAAGGTTTTGGTAACATCTAGGTCTGAATTTCGGGGATATGGTTTCCCTTGTCATTTGCAATCATTGGATCATGACAATGCGATGAAACTTTTTCATCATTCAGCATCCCTTGGAGATAAGAGCTCTCATATTCCAAAAGATCTTCCAGAAAAGGTACTTTTTAGTTGCAGTGCACAAAAATGTATAGTCAAAAGTTAGTTGACTTGGTTTTGGAAAATTATCAAGATATTATGTTCACTTTACCATATAAACCTGTGAGTAATCATGCATTTGAGCATACTTGTGGCCTAAAACTAAAATTAGATTTATGTAGATGGTTATTTTGCCTTTTTCTCATCTCCATAACTTGAATTTTGGCTTTGCAACTAAAAAGGTAGTTTACTTTGTTTTGGAAAATTTTCCTGCAGATAGTTGAGCGTTGCAAGGGATTTCCACTTGCGATTACAGTGGTGGGGAAATCGCTTTGCGGGAAGCCTATAGAGATATGGCAAAAAAGAGTAATTGAATGGTCTAAAGGTTTTTCTATTCTTGATTCAGAGACTGAATTGCTTTTGTGCCTGGAACGAAGCTTGGATGCCTTGGATAAAGAAATGGTTGGCATCAAGGAATGTTTCTTAGACTTAGGTTCATTTCCGGAAGACCAAAGAATCCCAGCTGCTGCCCTCATTGATATCTGGGCAGAGTTATATGATGTAGATACAGATATAAAGTGCATTGCAAACCTCTACGAGCTAACCACACGAAGTCTAGCTAATCTTGTTGTTACAAGGTGTGCATGCTTTGTTTTCTCTTGTATAATATTTTCGCTCTATTTTCCCCTTTATATTCACGACTGGTTGATGCTAATAACTTGTTATTGCAATATGTTGGTTGAAGAATCTCTTCTAAGAAAATTAGTTTTGATCATCACCAGGAAGGACAAGATGGAGGGGGACGGGTACTATAGTGAGCACTTTGTTACCCAACATGATGTTCTTCGGGAGCTGGCTATATACAACACAAAAAAAGGACCGGTGGAACATAGAAAAAGACTGATTATTGACATATGTGGAGACAATCTTCCAAAATGGTGGAGAGAACAGAAGCATCAGCCTATGAAGGCCCGCTTATTATCCATAACAACTGGTTGTTCCATCTCTCCCTTTCTCTTTAGCAATTGCGTAGACATGCACAAATAACTAGTCATTCTTGCACACGGTCGCATGCGCACACATTAATACTTTCATTTTAGTTTCCCCTCCTCACACTTACAGTTGTTACTTTGCAGATGAATGGTTTTCAACAAAATGGCACGACATGCAAATGCCAGAAGTTGAGGTTTTGGTGTTGAATTTCCAGACAAAGAACTATGCCTTACCCGAATCCGTGGTGAACATGGATGAATTGAAGGTTGTGATAGTCACAAATTATGGTTTCTTACCGGCTGAATTAAGTAACTTCCAACTTTTGAGTTTGTTACCAAATCTTAGGAGAATCAGATTAGAACGCATCTCAATTCCTTCAATAACCAAGAATCTCATACAATTGGCGAGTCTGAAGAAGATATCCTTGTTCATGTGTAACATTGGTCAAGCTTTCAACAACTGTTCCAACCAAATCTCGTCAGCATTCCCAAATCTAGAGGAAATGAACATCGACTATTGCAGTGATTTAATTGAATTGCCCGCAGAGGTTTGTGATCTTAGTAAACTAGGGAAGCTCAGTGTCACTAACTGCCATAAGTTATCTGCCTTGCCTGAAGGGATTGGAAAGTTGGAAAATTTAGAACTGTTGAGGCTAAGATCGTGCGCTGAACTGTCGAAGCTTCCAACCTCAATGAAGAACCTTGGAAAGGTAAACTTTCTTGATATATCTGATTGCTTCAGCATCAAGGTGTTGCCCGAAGACATTGGTGAAATGAGTAGTTTAAGAAGGATCAACATGAGGCAATGCTTACGGTTGCAGGAGCTGCCTCCATCAGTCGTGGATCTTGAGCAGTTAGAGGAAGTGGTCTGTGATGAGGAGACAAAATATTTATGGGAATCTTTCTTGTCGTGTCTCAACAACGTAAGGATAATTGTGGCCAAAGAGAATATCAACCTAAATTGGCTCCACAAGACTCAGTTCTGATATATGTGTATCCTCAGTGAAGGTTGTTCTTTAAACTCTTTGGTTTGTGTTTTTAGTGGGGCTTATGGAAACTCGACTGTAACATAGTTTCAAATTCAATCGCTGTACATTTGCTTGACTTTCTTGTTTGAAAATCTGTATGTGTAATCCAACGCCACAATCTGATTCATGTTCTCCCAAAATAAATTCAACGCCACAAGGTTGAAGAGTCCCATAAAATAAAGAACTTTCATGTCACGGGATCAGGTGTTAATCTTGTTGTGGATAAGTTTCTTTGGTATTTATATTAAGGTCAAGTGGTCAAGTTTCCAGAACTGTTCATATAATCGAGATGTTGTTGAACCATATATTTACCCAAAGAAAATATATTAATAAGAAAAAAGAGAATCTCTACAACTCATACACGCACGTGGACCTCGATGTGTGACAAGTTTGAGTTCGTGTATGTATGGAACTCTCCCAAAACTCTCACGTTCTCCACTAGGTGATGGCCTTCTCTCAACCTCTCTACATCCTCGGAAAGTGGCACACGTAACAGAGTGGATAAGGATCTCTGAACTGCTCCTTGCGTCTATAAAATGACGAAGGCTAGATTCAAATAAAAGGAGGAGACTGACGACCAAGAGCTGAGAGAGGGTCAAGAGGGCAGCGGAGGAGAGAAGAACGAAAACTGCAAAAATAGAAAGAGGCTTAACAGAAAGAGAAGAAATGAGCAAAGGGCTGTAATTACGCAGAACTTTCACGAGGAAGAAGAATCAAAGGTAAAAGTTTTATTCTTCTTTATTATTTATTTCCTTACACTAATCTCCACTTCATGGCACGGGACCTTCGAAGCAAAGTTAGTTTCCTAGATGCTCCTACAAGGAGATGCTCCAGTGAAGGACCTCTCTCTATAACAAATCAAAATGGTTCCAATCCCTCTTTGCCCTAGAAGCAATCTTCCGGATCAAAGCCGCTGGGCAAGAAGAAAAACCAGAAGCAATAACCCTTCTCCGCTATCAAAGTGCTCTTCGAAATTAGACTGACAAGGTTAGCTTTCCTGTGATTGTAGCAGTTTGGCATGCAAGAACAAAAATGGTTCCTGCCACAAGAAAAGCACAGCAATTCTTGCCTTTTTTTCGAAAGAACGTATCCAATTGGCATAGAAGGATGGTCGAAGTCTTCTCGTCAAGACTTTCTCGGCACAGCATATCTGCACGCAGACACAAAGGTGCCGGAAAGTAAACTCCTTCAAGGTGTTCATCTTTAGCGGCTCAGATCTACTCATCAATCATTTTTTCGGCACAGCATGTCTTCATGTAGACACAAAGGTGCCGGAAATTGATCTTTACAGGGAATGTCGAAACCTACTCGTCAATAATTTATTCGGCATAGCCTGTCTCTATGTAGACACGGAGGTGCCGGAAAGTGATCTTTAAGGGAAAAGTCTAAATCTACTTGTCAAGAATTTTCTCGGCACAACATGTCTCCTAGTACACACGGAGGTGCTGGAAGGTGATCTTTACAGGGAATCATGGACGAAGCCAATGAAGGCTCACTGAGGGCAGATGCTCCCACTCAAGTAATTCATTTGTTTAGTTGCAAACTACAATTATATAATATACACAGGTTATTTTTCAAGAAAATATATGTATCTAATATCTAACATACATTCATTCTACTTATACTCCATATCAAATATTATATGAGCAATAGTGCTCTTGTTCTATCATTCAAACCGAAAAAATCATCTCCCGCCTATCATGTACTTATATTTTTCTCATCACTTAGCCACTTTCCACTACTATATTGAAATTTTTGTAACATTGGAATTGTGATACATCATCATTTGAAACCATCCTTAATATCATACTGTGTACAACCATACTATAATAAAATTTTCTTAGTTATTTTTTGTTGCCCCCACTAGAAGAAATTTTTGGCTTCATCTCTACAGGGAATGTCGAAATCTACTTGTCAAAAAAAAAAATTTCACCACAACATGTCTCTATGTAGATACGGAGGTGCCAGAAAGTGATCTTTACAAGAAAAGTCGAAATCTACTCGTCAAAAATGTTCTTGGCACAACTTGTCTCCACGTAGACACAGAAGTGCCGAAAAGTGATCTTTACAGGAAAGGTCGAAATCTGCTAATCAAAGAATTTCCAGCACAACATGTCTATAGGTGGATGTGGAGGTGCTAGGAAATTGACATCTCTACACTATGACATTTGTACACTAACACCAGGGCCTGCCCAGGCCCAGTGCAGGTAGGGCTAGCATTCGGGGTCCAAACAAATTGGGGGCACCAAAATGATTAGGGTGATATATTGATATATGTTTTCATAAGAGTATAAATTTATAAAATTTGGCTCAATGATAAAAAAAATTAATTAGAAGTGGTGGTATTGTCATTTGAAATTAATGAGGAGGTCACGGGTTCAAAACATCATATGTGCTTATTTACTTTTCAATTTTTACAAATTTCTTTTCATATAAGTATAAATTTATAAAATTTGGTTAAATGATCAATAAGTTTAATTAGAAGTTGTTGATGCACAAAATCTGGTGGATCTTGGACCAACGTAAATCCGGCCGTGAATCACATAAACGCACAAGAACACAAAGATGTATCGTGGTTCACCTCAATGTTTGGGCTACGTCCACACTGATGTTGATTCCATTTTACTGTATGAATGTATAGATTACAATAGATCGGCAAATGAGCTCTCTGTGGATGCAGCCCTTGCTATTTTGCTCTCTATGGATGCAACCCTTGCCATTTTGCTCTCTGTGGATGCAGCCCTTGCCATTTTGCTCTCTGCAAGGGAGCTCTATTGTTGTGAGGGATGTGAGACTCTCTTCTTTCTTCGCTCTTTGTGAAGGTGAGGACGATCCCTTTTATAGAGTAAGGGTGTCCTCCTCTTACATAAATCATGGGCTCAATATCGAGGCCCAATATATGGTACAACAGGAGTCCCCCAAGTCTTTAGTCAAGAGAGTCTTTTGGCTGGAGACTTTAAATCCAATCCAAGTACGAGCCGAAGTGGCTAGATGTCGTCCAGAACTGGTACTTTACATGAGACGATACTTAACGTCAAGCAAGACTCAACTAGAGGTAGCACACGTTGCGAGGCTACTCGGCTAGAGGCGATGCTTTCAGCGAGACGGTTACTCGGCTGGAGGCGGTGCTCGTTGCGAGGCGGCTCGGCTTGTGGCATTCCTCGTTGTGAGTATGCACTCAACGTCAGCGTGTGCTCATTATGAGTTGATTCTTGATATGACTTTGGTCCACTTGTCGAGTTCGCATATTGGGTCTATGTGCCAGATCCTCGAATCGGGTCCATAAATCGGGTCTTTGAGTCGGGGCCATACGTAGGGTCATCGAGTCGGGGCCATCTATAGGGTTTTTGAGTTGGGTCCGTGAGTCGAGGTTCGAGCTCAAGGGTGTCCAGGCACATAAGTGTCCAAACATGTGAGTGTTCGAGCAAGTGGGTGTCCGATCAGACAAGAGATCACCGTTCAAACTAAATCTTTGTCACCATAAGCATGTGGCTTATCAGTCTATAAGTTGGTAAGCTTCTTTAATCATTGGCAATGTTGATCAACAGAGCTAGTTGCTCAATAATTCCTGACAATAAATGACAGTATAAGTACAAACGTATAATGAATAAATCAAATTAACATAGTTTGGTAATGCAAAATATTGTACCATGTGCCTACTACAAATAAATAATTTATTAAGTTGTGTAGTAAATCACATGTTGCATAAGTGACATAGTTAATGAGCAGTCATTGAATCACTCGGCAATGAATAAATATTTACACAAGTAAGTGAAATATGAGCCAGTACATGTGATAATTATGAGGTGAATACCACAAAATGAAAGGATGTGATGTCTGATTATGTCACATGGCATAGGAATAGTGATGTGCCGAAAGACTATCAGCATTATAATAAAATATTTAAACACACATATTTGTATTGTGTAGTGTGCATAAGCCTGTGATACATCACCACAACTTTAAATAATAAAACTTTGTGTGATGTGCTTTGCCACGTTATTGATAGTGATCATGTGATAAATATCACAAAATAATAAAATAATAAATAAATAATTTGAGAAAACATGATGTAAAAAGTAAAGCTTTTTTTTTTTTTTTTCTTTTGGCAGATGGCAGACAAAGGAAAAGTAAAGCTTTTTTCTTTTCGCAGATGGCAGACAATACCAAAAGGGAATAATAATAGAATTATTATGAGAAAGCTTATTTTCTTCCTCTCTACTGTCGGTCTGGTTGAAGGTTATGGCTTCCTTTGATTACTTTTGGGTTGACATTTCTGACGGATTAAAAAATCAAAATCAAATAATAAAAATCTAACTTGTTTTGGAAGATGGAAATATGTCAGTGGTGTTGAACTTTCGGTCGCCGCCGTCTTCGGTGGTGGCTAATAGGAGGAGTTTACCACCGAGCTTGGGCGAGGGCGAGGGCCTGGACTTGGGCGAGAGTGCTGACTCTAGAGATGCAGAAGCGGAGGTCGAAGGTGATGACGGCCTCCAAGATCTCACTGTACTTGTCGAAGTGCTCTCTCAAGGCCTCTTTGGGAATCTCCCACGCCAACCCTCCGACAAAGACTTTGGTTAGTGTGGTGTCACCAAATACTAGGAGTAGTTTGGCTCTGAGAAGCAGCACCATAAGGGATGCAGCAAGACATGCATACTGAGGTCGTGCCTGTATTGGATCGGATGGTGGAGATGAGCTGCAACGGCTGCCGAGTGCTCCGGAAGGGATGCAGCGACACATGCATACTGAGGTCGTGTCTGTACTGGATCGACTCTCCCGAAGCCCAAGGCAACGCCACCTTGTTCCTCGCCAAGTTCTTTAGCCACAATGATCTCCTCTCATTCGTCTTCGTCGTACCGGAAAACCAACGCCCCGGTAAACAACCAATTAATTAATTAAACAATATTGCAATAATTTTACACGATTAATATTTGCCATTAATTAATCCATATTTTCCTTTTTCTCGATCAGCTATGTTTCAGTCTCTGCTGTTCGAAGCGTGCGGCCGCATGGTGAACCCGGTGAACGGAGCGGTGGGGCTTCTGTCGAGTGGGAACTAGCACGTGTGCCAGTTGGCGGTCGATACGGTGCTGTCCAGCGACGCTTTGAGGCCATTACCGGCTTTTACTATGCCTGCCTTCGACGAGTCTTCGAACGCGTTTAGCAGAGAAGCATGCACGCCGAAAAATCGCTACTGTCCGTCGGCGTCGGCATACTACGACGTGGAGCGAATTTAGCCGTTCGAGGAGGCGGGGCTCTCTCTGAGGCCGAATCTCGTGGCGGCGGAGAGAGGAAGAGGGAGGGGAATGTGGATCTGCGTAAGTGCCTCGATGGATCAGCGACGGAGGGATACAATGTCGTTTGATTCGGAGGAGTCGATGATGACTACGACAACGACGAAGACCTTTGAAAGCAGTGGCGGTAATCTGAAGGATCGCAAGCTTCTGAACCTTTTTGTCTAAGTACTATTAACCTATGAGAGAGAAATTTATGAGAGAGAGAGAGGTGGTTGGAAGTATGTGAAGGTTTTCTGGAAAAGCCCAAAAAGTGAGGTTTTTGGGTTCTTGGGTTGTGCAGATTCACGGTGGATAGATGAAAAAAATGAAAGAGAACCGACATGGTTTTTCGTGTCGTTTCCCACAGACGGCGCCAAATGTTGATGCACAAAATCTAGTAGATCTTGGACCAACGTAAATCCAGTCGTGAATCACACAAACGCAGAAGAACACAAAGATGTATCTTGGTTCACCCCAATGTTTGGGCTACATCCACACTGATGTTGATTCCATTTCACTATATGAATGTATGAATTACAATAAATCGACAAGGGAGCTCTCTGTGGATGCAACCCTTGCCATTTTGCTCTATGTTTGGCTGAAAGGGTATTGCCCTCTATTGTTGTGAGGGATGTGAGACTTTCTTCTTTCTTCGCTCTTTGTGAAGGTGAGGATGATCCCTTTTATAGAGTAAGGGTTTCCTCCTCTTACATAAATCATGAGCTCAATATCGAGGCCTAATATATGGTACAACAAAAGCAATGGTTTTTATTGTTTAAAATTAAGGAGAGGTCCTAAGTAGGGGTGGTTCGGTATGGGATCCCATACCGAAACCCTTGTCTCGATTCCCATACCGAAATTTTCGGGAATCCCAATTTCAATACCGATCCCAAACCAAATTTTCGGGAATCCCAATTTTCGGGAATCCCGAAATAGTTTCGGGATTTCGGGACAAATCGGGAATCCCGAAATAATTTTGGGCTTTTGGGCTTTTGGGCTTTTGGACAAAAAAAAGCTAATATTGGTCCAATTGGACAAAAACCTAATATTGGGCCATGCCCATTGAATGTAATAGCCCCATATGGGCTTAACTTGATTCAATCAAATAAAAAAATTATTGGGATAATTGATGTTGGCCCGGGTCTGCCAATTTGTGTTGTTATGAAAATGTAGGGTTCACAAAGTTTTGGGTAACATCAATATGTGTTGTTAGGACAAAAGCCTATGAAAATGTAATTTACCCTATTCAAAAGCAATCTGCCAATTGCCAATCTGTGCACAATTGCATATGCCTATTCAAGTTCTACTACACATGCATGCAATAAAAATAAATTAAGTACCAAATCCAAAAGCAAAAATATTAGTTACAAGCCAAGGTTTTAAAATAAATAAAGTAACAAACCCAAAAGCAAAAAAATTAGTTACAATCCAAAGTTTTAATAATTAAGTTACAAACCAAAAGCAAAAAAACAAAGTTTCAAGTTTATGAAGATTGTTGACTTCTTCGGCCCCTTCGGCCCTTCTTGTTGGCACTTGTAATTTTCCCCTTGATATTGATGGTTGAGCCCTTCCCCTTACAATGGGTGGTCGTGGTCATGGAGGTAGTGATTGATTTTGACGTTGTTGAACTTGTACTTGAGGTGGTCGAGGAGATGGAGGTGGCATTTCATTTTCTTGTGTTGTATTCTCCTCACCTCCCAAATTAGCCATGTCTAAAACAATAAACCACAAATCATTTACATTAAATTATAGTCTAATAGATAATAAATACTAAAAAAATAAAAGATGAAATTAAATTGTTTACTTACTTCTTTCTAAGCGTTCAAGCTCCTCGTAGAAACATAATTCGTCAAGGGTAGGCTCCTTGTAGAAACAAAATTCTTTTCCTCTAAGCCAATCACTAGTACACACTAAAGCCTCAACCGTTTTAGGTGTTAAGGAAGCTCTAAAAGGATCAACAACTTTCCCACCAAGACTAAAGGCATTCTCACTAGCAACGGTGCTACTAGGAAGGGCCAATACATCCTTAGCAACTTTACTAAGAATTGGATATTGACCACAATTTCCTTTCCACCAATCCAAAAGATTGAAACCCTTATATGTTAGGCTTTGATGTGGATCATTGAAGTACATATCCACTTCATTGGCTATCTCATTTTGTTGTGCCTCCGCTCTCTTTCTTTGGATCTTCTTTGCCATCCTTGAAGCAACATCAATATCTACCATCACACCCCCCCGCCCCATCATCTAGTACAACACTTGATCTTTGCTCCACATTTGAGGTAGCACTACTACTAGTACTACTACCACTACTACTACTAAGGACCACTCCCTCCTTATATGCATTATACAACTCGGTTACATAACCTTTAACCCTTACTTTCTCCTCCCTTATTTTGTCACATCCATAGCCGAGCTCTTCTAGATTTGTCTCTAACATATCAAATTTGTACCTCGGGTCGAGTGATTGGGCCACAAAGAGAATATGATTCACCTTTTCAATGTCACCCCAATATTTGTCAAACTTGAGCTTCATTGAGGTAGCCACACTTTGCAAAGTGGAATTAGAGGCATTTGAAATTTGTTCTTCTATCTCCACTTGCAAGGCAATCACCGTGCTAAGTATTAAGTGTGACGTTGGAGTAAGGGTTGTACTCAATGTCAAGGTGGCATCATAAATTTTTTTGAGAAAGTGAGCAAAACTCACCGACCTTTCCCAATCATCCACCTCCGGATGACCCACCCGCTTAGCCTTTCTTGTCACCCCATCAACCTCTTTTGAGACCTCCTCTTTAAAGTAAGCAATAAAAGAGTCACACTCAAAGGCCATCTTAGAGAACACTTCTTTAAACTTGAAAGCACTATTAAGCATTTGATATGTGGCATTCCACCTTGTGACAACATCAAAAGGGATACTTGACATCCTATCAAATCTCAACAAGACACAATATTCCCTAAAAGACTCCAACCTTGCCGGGGATGAGTGTATAAACTTCACACAATTTCTTATGGCATCAATCTCCCTACTAAGCTCCGTCATTCCATCCTTAACTATCAAATTAAGGATGTGACAAGCGCACCTCATGTGCAAGTGAGCCCCATCAAGTAAAAGAGTACCATTTGACTTGAGTCTTCTTTTCATGTATGCAATAGCGGTGTCATTTGCACTAGCATTGTCAACGGTAATGCTAAACACCTTGTCTATGCCCCAATCATTCAAGCAAACCTCTAGACATCTTCCAATATCATCACCCTTATGAGAAGTAACTTGGACAAAGTTTAGGATCCTCTTATGTAACCCCCAATTAGTGTCCAAAAAATGAGTCGTGATGACCATGTAGTTTATCATTTGAATTGAGGTCCAAGTGTCGGTTGTAATACTCACTCTCAACCCCTCAATCACACTTTTTATTTTTGCCTTCTCTTCATCATACAACTCCAAAACCGCCGCCGCCACCTTATGCCTATTAGGAAGTTTGTACTTTGGATTCAAGTCACGAATAAAATCTCGAAAGTCCTCTTGATTAACCACCCTAAAAGGCATCTCTGCTATTATAATCCACCTCACACATCTCCTATCAAGTCTTTTTTTATTGAAAGTGTGAGTGACAACCGGACCTCCCATCCTCGCTTGTGTCAATGTAGGTTGGTTCGGATCTACATTCTCAAAGAGACTAGAACCCGGACATTTCCTCAAATGCTTAAGAATTCCCGTTGTCCCATGAGTTATAGGGTGTGCCGGTACTAAGAGTTTGCAATGTTTGCATTCGGCCATGTAAGATTTCTCCCCATTATTATCGGTGATCGTTACCCTCTTAGCATCATTCCACACCGGACTTTGACCCTTTCTCCTATTGCCCTTTTTCCGAGGAGGACCATCCCATTGTCTCACTACTTCTACTTCTTCTACTTCTTCTTCCCCATCTTCTTCTATCTGTTCTAATGCAATATCCTCCTCCACATCCGGATCATCATCCCAACAATCTTCATAATAATCATTATGCAAATAATCTTGAGGTGAGGGAGTGCCTAGTTGAAGGGTACCACTAGGTTGGGTTTGTTTTCGCTTTCCTAATACCGAGACCATATGTGTACTGGCTACTAGATCCGTCCATCCTAACAAATAAAATAACAATGCACATTAATATATCACAACCACAGTTCAGCATATATCCAAATTCCAAACAATAAATAAAATCAATGGTTCAAAAATCTGAGCATTCAACATAGAAGTATCGTGTATTTGAATTTAAACTAGGAAGCAAATAAAAACCAGCTCGTTTCTAAACTAGGAGAATATAAGTAGCCCCACCCCCACAAAGATAATACAAACATGAAAGTTGGAACCTACAAACAAGAGTTTTCAACACTTGTAGCGCTTGTATGCTAAACCTTTAAAAGTTGCTCGAGAATAAATGATTCAAGAAAAACAACCTGAAGAATAATAATTCAAGAAAATAATTAGTAGAGAATCATAGTAGACTAACATGCTTAACATATATTGTGTTTTCAAACCAATATGGACAATGCTTAACATGCTTCATGGAATACTCATCATGCAAGTCTGTTGTGGTCTGTTGTGGTCTTACAGACAGTTTTCTAGGACTCGGACAATTGATGAACTGCATATGCTTAAAGGTTTCATGGACTCGGACAATTGATGCAATATCACAGTAGTCGGCAAGGCCAAAGAGGCCATTACGACGAGAGACCAAAACACAAAACATCACCGTCCACTCAAATTGGAATAACGATTGATGCTGGCATAGGTAGTGTGAGATACTCGAGAGAACAAATTCCAAACAATTAAGCAATGTTGATGTTGCAAAAATATAGTATCAATCTTACTGCCATAGTTCAAAACCCGGTTCGGCCTTGGGAGGGATCAGATAAGCATTCCACGCAGAAGAAATGGATTGACATTTAGTAGTAAACAATACCGGCACCAACAATCTCAGACATGCTTGCATTTACAAATACAATTAAAATATCACAACAAACAAATGAGAGCACAATGATGAAGGACAATGCACAACAATGGCACTTGGTACCATGATAATCTCAGGGGTTTAACAAAATGTGGGATAGTTCCAGGAGAAAATTTGCATAATCCGTATCCATACTCGGCAAACAGGCAAAAACAAAAAGGAGAAATTGATTGGATGAAAAACTAAGCGCAATTTTGACACAAACATCAAGTTTAAATTCAAAACTAGAGAAACAATCACAGGGGTCATCAGATAGGAGTGAAAGACATGAAATTTGCTTAATCACAAAGATTCAGTTGAACTATTGCCTCATGTCGCAAGATATTGAATAACAAGTGCTATAAGCCTATAAAGGTCAGGGCCGTAACCCTCGAATCAATGCTCACTAGAAAACGACAACAGACTTGCCTAAATTCTGTGAAGAGACAAAATCGCAAAAGAAAAGAGAAAGAGCGAGAGGTGTGTGTGTGACAGTGAGATAGAGAGATTTCAGAAAACTAAATTAATTACCTAATTTCAGAAAACCAAGTGAGACCGTGAGAGAGATCCCCAGTTCTGTCCGTGAAAGAGAACCCTCGAATCAATGCAGTTCTGTGACCGTGTGAGAGAGAGAGATCGCGAGAGAGAGTGGTGGTTGTGTGGTGAAGGAAGGTTGGAGAGTCAGAGACGAGAGTATGGTGTGGTGGTGGGCCGGTGGCTGGTCGGAATTCGACAGTCTGGTGAGGGACGACGTTGGTGAGGGCCGGAGGCTAAGGGTCAGGGCTGCAATTCGAAACAAATGAACGGAGGAACTGAAATGTGATCTGACCTAAAAACAAATCAACGGCACAGATTAAATCTAAAACAATCAACGGTTGAAATAATTCTCTTATAATTAAAAAATTATATATATATATATATTTTTTCTTTTTCGGTTCGGTATGGGAATACCGAAAAAATGAAATGCAATACCGAATCCCATACCGAAACTTTCGGTTTGGTTTGGGATTACATCCCGAAAATTTCGGGAATTTTGGTTTGGGATCGGGATTTTTTTGGTTTGGTTTGGGATTTTTGGGATTTTTTTCCAGCCCTAGTCCTAAGTTCAAAATGCTATGTGCGTGTTTATTCTTTTCAATTTTTATTTGGTTGTAACAAATTAGTCTTTCTGTGTTTTTAAATTATTGATTTTGAAGTGATTTTCTAAGTACAATTTTATCGATGTCTTACGTGTGAAAATAAATAATTTTCTTATTTATGGCACATTTTTTAGCGTCGTCCCCAGTCTCAAAAATCTCTGCATCTCGTGAAAATAAATAATGTCTTACGTGAAGAAAGTATGAAGACCACAAATGTTTTGAATACTGCATCTCGTATAAAACAAGGAAGCAGTAGCCAAATGACGATGTCATCGCCAATCCCCACTATAGCAACAGGGAGCATCAGTCCCCACTGCATCACGTTCGATTCCAAACGTCAACGGCGGAATGTTCTTCTCTAAATCACCAATTGTGCAGAAGAAATGACGTCTAGATCCTTCCCACCAAATACCAAGATGAGCCGAAGTGGGCTCTCACTGGAACAGATGAAGAAAAGACAATGAAATTGTTTGCTGTAGGTTGCTACCTTCAAAGCTATCTAATTCAGGGATTAAAAATGCTAAGAGGCGATCTGTAACAAAGAATAGGGATGGAGGTCCTCATGTTCACATGGTCCTAGCTCTGGCAAACGGGTCATGTTTGTCATGTTCGTGTTGTTTTCGTGTAACACTTGTTATCTTAAAGGATCGTGTTGTGTCACACCCGTTATCTTAACGGGTCCTTAATAGGTTGGGTCACCATTATGACCAGTTAAGAAAAATATATTTTTTTTTCTTAAATTTACACATACCACACATTGCCACATAAAATATTACTTCAAAACATTAAAACACATTTGTCGTTTAAGTGCTACATCTACACTCGAAAATAAGAGCCTAATAAAAAAACATTCATACACTAGTCTATTACAAAATATTAAATGTGCAAGGATATGCAAAATGAAAGAATTTTTGTTTTCGAGGTTGTGAAGCCTTTCTCAAAAGTTTAAACCTTGCCAATGGAACTCAAAGCTTACATGTTATTCCTTTTACAAAATCCTTAATTTTCATCAATCATCATGAGGAAATTGTATTGGAACTTTGGGTTGATCTATTGCTTTCAAGAGTTATGTTGATGATGTTTTCAGTAAGGTTTTCTACGTCAAAATTCTTTTTCGCATAAACTAAGTATAGAAAAACCGAACATTAAAAACCATTCAAATTATGAAAAGTTTACTAAAATAATTATGAAAAGAAATAAAAAATAGTACTATACCATATAAAAATATATTAGCCTCCAACCTAATGAACAATGGATGGCTGAGATTAAATCTCAGCCGATCCAATGGTCACCAATTTTATAAAATTTAAATTAATATATATAACTATTAGAGTTTGTAAGGGTATAAAATTGTTAAATTAATATATATAATTATTATATTATTTTTTTAGGGTTATAAAATTATAAAATTAATATTTTGCTTATCGTGTATCGTGTTACCCACGTGTATACTCGAACCAACCCGTTATTTTAACAGGTGCTTATCGGGTTACCTAATAATGACCCAATTCGTTATCGTATTGACCCGAACACCTGTTAATTTCGTGTTGGGTTATCTGGTCGTGTCAGGAATTGTCAGGCCTACGTGGTCCCCAACAACCCAGGTCCTATCTGCAGAGTGCTTAGGTCATCTCAAATGAAGAGGGCTAAATGTTCAAAAGGTAAAAAATGTCTTGATTTATTCAAAATATCATCTTCAACCGATGACTGGACTAAACTCTATGAAGTCCACCATACCATTATTTGGTCAAAGGAGCATCAGGCTGGCCAAACGTAGCCCCCTTTTAGCCCTTTTTTTGGAGCCTAGCTTCTCAGTTACAATAATTGATTCAAATTCAACGACTATATCTGAAAACATCTAACATTAGTTTAATTAAATTAACTAATAAAGCTAAAGTATAAACTTAAAACTAATAAATAATTGAGAAGCTATGTTTAGTGTCTTGAGTTTGAGATGATATATGAATATGACCTGACATTATTTATTTAAATTTTTTTTTTACAGACTACAATTTTGGACAAAATTAGGTTTGATTTTTTCGGTTAGAAATGACCTTAGGCACTCAAAAGTCTAATGTATACCGCAAGCGTGATCTCTCAAAAAGAAAAAGGGAGAATCCAAATAGCCTTAGAGCTTAAGGAGGGGTTTATTTGAAATCAAAATTTTTTATCCCTCTTTGATGCCGTGGCAAGTATGCAAGGAAACAAAATTCCTTGCGGCAAAATAAAAGCATACCAATTAGGATTCAATATGATCAAAGAATGCCTTTGCCGCATCTCCAAATAAATAGCTAAAAGATGTTTATTTTGTCTGCCATGTGAAGTCAAAGTCCAAGTTCACAGAGAAGAGAAAAAAAAAAAAACTAAAGAAAAATGTTTGAAAACTTTGAGTTTTAACAATAAAAATAAAATAAAGAGTAAATTGACCAGTACCAAGATTAACTTTTTAGTGTCAAAATATGAGTTTTCATTAAAGTAAACAATACCAGAAGTTTTTCATTAAAATTCTCAAAAAAAAAAGGGTGTGATTTCCATACACTCCATTTTACTTCTCACACACATTTTGAATTTTCGGTTGTTGGATTTGAAGAATAAAAAATGATTAACTAAAAAAATTATTAAGAAATGTGTGAGAAGTATAATAAAATGTGTGTATAGCATAGTAAAAAAAAAACTTGCCGACAACCTCCCAAATTAATTGGGAAAGATACTCACGTGGCAACCTTTAATAAAAAAAGGGCCACAGCTCTCAAATTTGAATTCATGTGGTTTCTTTTATAACTTTGGGCCTACCCTTTCCTAGAGGCTGTAAATTTTGCAAGAAGAAGAAAGAAGTCTGCAATAAAGTTCCCAATTTTATGGGGAATGCTGCTCCCATGGGATATTGCCCCACTCTATGACACAAAGATGCATCAAATTTCAAACGGCACAAAGCCTTTTCAAATTTTAAATGGGACAAAACGGATTTAAATTTCAAATGGCACAAAAGCCGTATCAAATCTTAAATAGAACAAAGTTGTTCCAAATGACACAAAGTTCTTTACCTACACGATTTAAAACTGCAAGGCACCAAATCCAAACCAAAATACTTTTTTTTTTAGTGGGTCATTTACTCATTAGAAATAATGAACTACGTTGGTTTGATTCTACCAAGGATACATAGGCAATCTAGATATTCAATCCAAATGCAATTGTACAAAGACAAAAACTCAAAATCGAATCCATGGTTCATCTCAACCAAATTCACCGTAAAATCCAAATCGAGTCCCTGGTTCATCTCAACCAAATTAACCACAAAGTCCAAATCGAATCTCTGGTTTATTCAACCAAATTCACTCAAATAAATTTTAAGTATTCAAATAAACAAACACAAAACCTTTTTTAGTGGGTCATTCACTCTCTGAAAATCCCAAACCAAATCATCCAAGAACAACGAGTGGCTTGATCCCTCCAAAAAATCACGTAGGTAATCTAGGGCTTGACCTAAGTGCAACCGCAAAACCAAACAAACACCCAAATCCCAAAGTTACGATTTATTCATATTGGAATCAAAGGGTTTTTTTTTTTTTTTTTTTTTGATGAAGGATTGTAATTAATAGATGCATAGTCTAGAATGGGCTAAAATTAATAAAACTCTCTTCGGAAAAATGAACGAAGGTAAGATTATGTTTAGTGAATTATTTGTTACATCTCTTGTCCAATTTTTCTCAACAGATGCATTACCAAATCTAAAGAATTGATTGGTTATTATTGACTAGTGCGATTAATCGGTCTCAAACTATGTTTTCCAACAAATACAGCTTGATTAATCTCGTTCAATGTTAATGGTTGCAACAAAAAGAAAGGGTCATATTTTCTCTTTTGGTTACAAGAACGGGCCATATTTTCTTCCTTTTAAAAGTTGTTCTGATGATATATTTAAGAAAAACAAACAATAGGCTTTTCACATAGAAGTCATTGACAAAGTAGATAATAAATAACATTATACATTTGAAGAAAATACACAAACTCAATACTTCAGAAAATGAACAACATCTATTATACGTTAGATAAAAAAATACAAATTTAATACTTTGTAATGGAAGAACGGCACAATAGAAATTTCACAACTAAAAATTATTAGAGCATGTCAATACTTTAAAAAAAAAAAACAGGGACTTGACTTTGTAATGGGAAGGGCACAAAGAAATATCACAGCAAAAAATCAATTAAAGCGTGACAAATAGGGAAATGAGGGGTTCTTTTCTCTAATCAAGCTCTTGAAGTATTTTTGTATAGAACTTATAGTTTTGGAACAAATAATTGTACATTAGAAAGGATAGCTGATATTTTCAATAAAAATAAAGCTGATTTTTATTAATCAATGTTGAAGTTTTTGTGTATATTCTATGAAGACATAAGGGAATAATACTACAGTCTCCTCACATAAAATTCTCAGCTCTGTCATTTTTCGTCAATCTATGATTCACGCAAACGAGAATTTGTCAATGGATGTATGATACACGTAAATGAGATCAATTCATATGTGCATTAAACATACAGAGCTCATGTGAGTAGAAAAGCATATAATTTCCTTGCGTTTCCATAACATATGCACACAAAATTTCATATGTATAATTTCTCATCTTCTAGTATACCAAAAAGAAAGAGGAAAGTAACATCTTCACAATAAATTTTCTTAACCAACTTACACTAGGCCTATGAATTCACTCGTAATAAAATTTGCACTAAAGAAAAAATCATCATGCACTGTTCTATAATAAATTAAACAAGGTTAAAAGGAGGACAAACTGGCTTTCTTTTAGAGCTAATACCACTCTTTAGAAACTATATATTTGATCGCATGAACAATAAAGTCATTGTACAATTTAAATTTAAAACTCAACATTGAAATTTTTATGCATATTCTATGAAAAAATAAGGAAGTTATACTATTGTCTCCTCACAAGAAAATGTCAACTTTGTCATATTTTGTGAGCTTGTAATACACGCTAAAATGGGATGAATTCGTCAATGAACTATTGATACATGTAAATGAGAGAAATTCGTAAGTCTATTGAAAATGATGAAGCTCATGTGAATAGGTCAAACATATTTGTAATCATATTAGCTAGAATACATAAGTTTCCCCTAACAACCATTTTTGTGCATATTCTACGAAAATATAACAAAATTATATGATATTTTCCTCACAGGAAATTCTTAGCTTTGTCATTTTTCGTTAACCCATAATTCATGCAAACAGGGTCAATTTATCAATGGACGTATGATACACAAAAGAGATCAATTCATAAGTGCATTGAACATGACAACCCATGTGAGTGGAGAAGTATATAATTTCCTTATGTTTTCATAGCAAGTGCACAAAAAGTATTAATGTTGTTAAATAAATCTTATATGTATTTAAGTATAGTTTCTTATCTTCTAGTATACCAAAAGGAAACCATATAGTAGCATTTTCACAATAAATTCTCTAACTTACACTAGACCTATGAATTCACTCGTAACAAAATTTGAGCTAAAAGAATCATCTTGCACTACACACAAATGAAATAAATAAGGTCAAAAGGAGGGCAAAGTGACTTTCTTTTAGCGCTAATAATAGTGTGAATACAAAATTTTCCTGAAACGAAAGAGACAAGAACAACGTGCACAAACAAATATTTGTATTTGATGATTTTAGGGTTACAATCTCTCTCAAATTTGATTTTCTGATTCGATCTCCGTAAGGTGTTGATTTGTGGATGTTTCGTTGATCCAAGGGCCGTTGAGGCTTGATCTTGGATGAACTGTTGGAAGTTTCTTCAAGGGGCCGTGGGCTTGATCTTTGAAGGTGGATTTGAGCGGATCTTCAAGGAGCCGTTGGGGCTTGATCTTGAGGATGAATGTTTCTTCAAGGGCCGTTAAAGCTTGATCTTGAATAACGGTGATGAACGGATCTTCAAGGGCTTTTGGGCTTGATCTTGAAAAACAATGATGAACGGATCTTCAAGGGCTTTTGGGCTTGATCTTGAAGAACGGTTGGATGTATGGATTTGTCGACGTTTGTTGATCCAAAGGGCCGTTGGGGCTTGATCTTAGGATGAACGGATGATGAACGATGGTGCTTTCTTCAAGGGCAGTCGGGGCTTGATCTTGAATTGGTGGAAGTTCTTCAAGGGCTTTTGGGGCTTGATCTTGAATTGGTGGATTGTTGATCCAAGGGCCGTCGGGGCTTGATCTTGGAAGAACGATGAACGAAGAACGAAGAGAGCTTTCTTGATTCTTCGGGAACCTGGATGCTTGAGAGCTTCGGAGTTTCAGAGCTTCAGAGCTTCAAGAATTTTGCCTAATGATTTTGGTTCCTCTAAATGAATGAATTAGCCTTCTATTTATAGAAATTTCCAAGGCTTAATTTTGAATATAATATTCCAGATGAAATAAGTCGTTTCTGCCAAGTGTTGACACGTGTCATGTTTGATGACTTTTCCAACTTATTTTGGTTTTTTGTTTAGACACACGCTACGTGTAAAATTTATGTAATACATGAGCGTTGAAACTTTGATTTATCGGTCAACATTTATTTACCGAAATTTCGATGTCTACAAATAGTTCTTCTAAAAATTATATATTTGATTGCATGAACAATAAAGTCATTATACGATATAAATTTAATATTGTACAATTTAAATTTAAAACTAGTAAGAAAATTATACTTACATGATCTACAAGATTTATTAATCAATATTGAATATTATTGTGCATATTCCATGAAAACATAATGAAATAAAACTATGGTCTCCTGTATAAAATTCTCAACTCTGTCAACTTTTATGAGCTTGTGATACACGCTAAATGGGTGAATTCTTCAATAAACTTTTTTTTTGTGGGCAAACTGAACTTTTGATACACGTAAATGAGATGTATTCTTAAATTTACTAAAAATGACGAAGTTCATGTGAGTACACATGAGCATGTTAGAATACAGTTTCCTTGATAAATAAGCTTTTATATGTGTACAAGTATAATATTTTCTCCCTTAAACAGAGGGCAATTTTGTCATTTTATGAAAATTTAATCATAAGGGCTTTATAGAGAGATTGCCGGCAATGAGATTCAAATTTAAGTCTTAGTCTAGCGAAGAAAACGATCATTATCACTCTCAAAATTAGAACACCGTGCCATAATAAGTAATTGAAATTTATTGAATTAGCTAAGCTAGTTGCATGTTAGTTATCTCTTTACCATTTCTTCGAAGTCGGGAAACGGAACCATGAAGGGAAAGAAGGCCAAATGTCAGTTAACTTTGTTGAGGTCGCCCACTACGCTTTTGTTTACTTGGCTCCGACGCGTGCGGGCTCGGATTGCAGGACGTTTTCAAGAAACGATACAGTAGAATAGCGATTTCGCAACCATTTCATATACAATTCACGGTGAGTGCGATGCATCATCAGCTTTGTCAATGCATGACTTTTATGGATGTTTTTTTGTTCTGAAGTCCTACCAAATGACATGATAACTGACACACTCCGACTGGAATTAAGGCGTGATGGCCGTCACGTGAAGGTGACGTAATCAAAGTGCAAGTGATGAAAGAAAATTGTGAATAAATTAAAACCAAAACTAGGAATTAATTAAGGAAAACTAATGAAAATGGCTTGAAAACTTTGAGTGTTAACGATAAGGACGAAATAAATGGTAAACTGAATAGTACAATGATTGACTTTTCAGTGTAAAAATGTGGTTTTTTTGTTAAAGTGAACAGTATTGGGAACTTTTCGTTAAAGTTCCCAATTAATTAACTAAGAACGTGAGTGCGCAATAGTGGTTACAACTCATAACTACAAATATTCAGAGCATAGATAACATGAGGGTAAAACAGTAGAACGAGAGAAATACTTATTACACAACTAGAGATAAGTTCCTACGTTAAGATGGAGATATGTCATAATCCACCAACTATTCCTCGTACGCCACATAGATTAATCAACTAACTAGGACATGGAGGAGCGAAAAACAGAAGGGTGAGTGGGCACAAAAATAAAGGTTTATAAAATCCATTTACTTTTCAATCATACTAACTCCTCACTGTAAAACAAGTATAATTTTCAAAATATCATACTATGTATAAGTATGAAAATCAAATGCATGCCAAATGTAAGTCTAGAAGTATGCCACAACATATGTTCTCAACAACAGTATAGATATGATTATGTGCTGTAAATTGTAATTTACACTAATCGGAGTCACCTAATGTGACATGTACAACTCCACCTATCACTCATCAGTCATATGCTAACACAGAAGTCGGAGTCACCTAATGTGACCTATACGACATGACTAGGTGTAATAATAATCGCTCTAGTGCTACGGTCACGTGAAGACTAGCACTATGCTTGGGTCACCTACGAGTCGGAGTCACCTAATGTGACTTGTACAACAGGACTAGCACCTACTTAGATCCATGGCAAGCGTGCGGTGCAGGAGATAAACATACACATGAAGGACTAGCCCTGTCCTTGGGCTGGAGTACTAACACCGGGGTGTAGCAATGATGAGCAGACTATATGTAAGCATGCCATAATGATTCAACCATTCAATTCATCACATAACCTTACCTGGACTTACTTGCATGTACCGCATTCACATTAGCATTTCAAACCATGCACATCAATTTCATGCAGGTAATATGCATATGGATATGCCATGATCATGGAAGAAAATATCGATAATATCGGCGATATATCGCCGATATTATCGGTTTTTTCCCGAATCGATATTTTAAATGGTATCCAAGGTGTTTTCGTCATAATATCGCGATAATATCGATAATATCGCGATATTATCGATATTATCGCGAAATTTCGGAACTGTGCACGTCGGAGACGAACGTCGGAGCTTCTACAGCTCCGGCCGACTGTAAAACTGCTCCCTAGCCTCGCCGGAGATGGGTGTACTTATTCCCGAGTCGATTTCATCCCAAAAACCTTGCAAAAACACGACATATAACTTCAATTTCACATCTAAGCTTCGATCTAGAATATAAAAAGAAAAACCCGAAGCTTACCTACCTGAGAAATTGAAGGAACTCGCCGGAGCAGGTGCGATGGTGTGCGTGTGGGTCTCGGTGCAGAGAAAAGAGAGATCTCTGTGTGAGTGTGTGTGGTTGGACTGGGAGAAGGGAGAAGAAAGATCGAGAGATCTCTGTGTGAGTGTGTGTGTGGTTGGACTGGGAGAAGGGAGAAGAGAGATCGAGAAGGATCTCTGTGTGAGTGTGTGTGTGGTTGGACTGGGCGAAGGGAGAAGAGAGATCGAGAAGGATCTCTGTGTGTCGTTGAAGAATCCCCAACCTTTAAGAGACAAACCAGCAAGCACCTCCCTCGACCCACCTCGTTCCTCCGCCGCAAACCTACCACGTGTCCTCATCCAACTTCTCTCCTCTGTCAACCCACCGCTGTTCCACTGTCAACTTCACCGGTATTCCTCCGTCGGCCCCGCTTCCGCCTCGTCCTTCAATCTCTCTCCTCCATCGAAGTAGGTCCATAAGAATTCATGAAAGGGAGGGGATCTTTGTTCTTAGTGTATAGTGTGACGACGCTGCACTGATACAAATCTGTGATGGCATAGGAAAAGACAAGGACGATGCGGGATGGAGCAGAGAGGAAGTGAAAATGGATTATGGGGTGTTTGGATGCCTAGGTAATTGGATAAACAGGGTGTTTGGCTGCATAGCTTAAACATATAAAGTAGTACACGTGTTCTCTTTTAGTTGAGCCATATCAATGGTCAATGAAAATTGGGTACCCACTTGTGAGTACCAAGTATTATCCGTGGACGGGAGACTTAAACAAACAAAACCATTGGCTTTGATGTTTGTAACTTGTAATTATGAGGTGGACATGTGACGTGAAAGATGTGAGGTGCACCTCTGATGGTTTTAACTTTTAATAAATGTTATATAAATTATAAATTATAAATTATTTAGATAATATTTTGTTTTTTTTACTAAGCAAGCAAATTATATTCGAACCCTCCCTTTGTCAACCACGCACTTAGGCTTTATCCAACTTGCTATAGATGTGTTTGTGATTACATATTCAGCCTGTAATATTTATATGGTCGTTAAGATGTCTGCAAGGCTTGCAAGCTAATATTTATTATCTAGGATAAATTTCTATATTTTAAAAAACACAAAGGTGAAAATTTTGAACCTCATAGGAACTCTATGTGGTACTAAGTCACTCATGTATGTTACCATGCAATGTATAAAGTGTAAAATATTGTACTAATTCATTATATATAAATGATTATGGTGTGTTTAGACTTCTTTCATTAATTACTACATATTTTATACACTCACAATGTTTGTCAGCTCACTATATAATCAACTTGATAATGTTAAATCCATCATGCAATGCATTTCCTTCCAATTTTTTGTGATAAACTAATAGATAATTGACTAAATAAACATCCTGCAAAGTTTCAATAAAAATTTCCAAGTTTTTCTTACAATTTCCGTGGTTTCCATGTAATTTTTATCGATATCGATATTATCCCGATATTTCCATCGATATTTCCGTGTTTTCGGACTACCGATATTTCCGATATTACCGATATTTTCTTCCTTGGCCATGATGCAATAAAAAACTCAACCATGTCATAGCATTTAGAAAAATATATAATTCATGGCATAAATGCATAAAACCATTTTAAAACATTTATGGAAACTATGAGGTATATACATAATATACAAAAATAAAATGCCCACTCACTGGTATGTCATAGGATTGTAGACCCCTAGTCTCGCTTGTCCACATACGTCCTCAGGGTAAGTTTCCCCTATATGCGAAACAACAATTTATAATTAATTAATAAGGACATACGCTAAAAACTAGGAATAACTTCCCATAATTTGCTTAAACGGAGGGTTCGAATATATGAAATCAATTTACTTGACGTCACAGACCTACACGTAAAAACCACTCGCTGGCCGAAGGCCAGACGCACCCTCATGACCGCCCAACCCACAACCACACGTGCAGCCACGCATAGGCATGTGCATGGTAGGTGACTAATGGAACATAGGAATATTTTGTCAGAATTGACGGAATATTCTGTTAAATAGTAATGAACGTTAACAGCGTTACCTGACGTCATTAGACGGAATATTCTCCTTCTTCTCCAGTCGCTCTTGCCGTTCACAACTTGAATTTTCGCCGGAAACTGGAAAATTTTCAAATCTTTATATCTTGCTCAATTCTCAACCATTTTTCACGAAATTTATATGGATTTGAAGCTCATGATGAAGGGAACAAAATCATACCATTTGAAAGTCGAAAAACGATCAGAGATTGGCCTGAAAATAGCTCAATAGCTCCGGCCAAAAAGTCAACCTCTTGAACTCGCTTGTTTCGACTTCAATGCTTCACGAAAACTAGTCTAGGGACCTTAGGGAGTTGCGTGGATGCTTCCAAAACCTTCAAAACTTGGTAACTCGACCGCGATCATGTTGACACAAAAACCATCGAGTCGAAGCTTTCGAGTTGCTCTTTGTTGATGCACAAAACCGAAGGTCTTGGAATAACGTAAATCCGACCGTGAATCTGCAAGAAAGTAAAGAACACAAGATGTATCGTGGTTCACCCCAATGTTTGAGCTACGTCCACACTAATGTTGATATTGTTTCACTCTGAATGGTGAATACACAAGAAGACTAGAGGCAGTGTGCTCTCTAGCCTATTTTTTGTGTGCTCTCTTCCCATGGCCTAAAACTTGGCCTCCCTTAATGAGGAGAGTGAGGAGTCCTTTTATAGAATAAGGGCTCCTCACTTATTACATATTCGCCCCTTCATTTATTACATAATTACATTTGAGTCCCCCGAGTATTTATACGAGGTCTAAATACGGAAGCCCTAAGTATGGTACAAACACTCTTCGTTGACCACTCAAAACTCAACCAACACGTGATCTGAGGGTATGGTTAAGTTCGTGGTGACGAGAAGAGTCCAAATATGTGGTTTTCAGGTTCGATCTATTAAGAGATGGTGGTGGTCTTCTTTGTTGCAGAGAAGAGCGAGGTACGGGTTTGAGAGAGAAAAGGAGATGAGAGAGAGAAATGATGGTTTTTGATTAAGCAGAGAGAAGGAGAGTCTGATTGGGTGCCAGAAAGAGGGAAGAAGATTGATTGGTGAAAAACATAAGGCACATACCAAATTTTAAAGAAGTAGAAGGATAGGTTTTTACAGATTTCCCACAGTAAAAGCAAATCAGAAAATCTATTCGGAATAGTGTTTCTAACACAGATAAAATTAACGTACACTCGTAACAACGAGTACAATTTATTACGATAGCGAGAATACTAATTTAAGAGCTAATAAATACGTCCACGTCACTTGCTAACAAGGGCATAAACAATAATTTACATATTCGGGGAGAAATTACATAGAAAATTAGGGACGGGTCGTCACAATAACTCTAACAACTACTCACAAGAAATATATATATATATATATTTATTTATTTATTTTTAAATGAAATTATCTACCCTAAGAGAAAGGGATGGGTTTAGTATCACAATGAGCTAGCAATAGTGTGGTTCAAATTCGCCTTTGACAAGAATCAAACCTAAAATCTCTCACTTACAAGTAAAGAGGAATACCATTAGATCATAGTATTAAGTGGCAATATGAACAAGAAATATTAAAATATGTTTGATTATTATTTTTAAACTCTGGAGTTTTATTTAAAGGAAAACTAATGAAAAGAGTTTGAAAACTTTGAGTTTTAATGATAAGGACAAAATAAAGGGTAAAATGAATAGTACCAGGATTGACTTTTTAGTGTAAAAATGTGGTTTTTCGTTAAAGTGAACAGTACCGGGTGCTTTTCGTTAAAGTTCCCTTTATTTAATTTAAAAGCTAAAAATTTATTTAATAACTAATTTGAATTTTTTAAAGAATAAAAATTAAAAGTCAAAATTTAAAACTTAAAGAATTAAAAGAAAAAAAACTTAAAGAATTAGCTTTAAAAAACTGCATAATTGAAAGTAGTTATCTAATAAATTTCTAATTTTTAAAAAGACAAAACAAAAATTGAAAGTGAAATGATAATCAATTGGCCTTGTAGCTTTCAGTTTTCATATTTTAGAATAGAAAACTGAAAGCAGTTACCAAAAGATTTTTAGTTTTAAAAAATAACTACAAACAAAAATTAAATATGAAATGATTATAAAATGGTCCCTCAACGTTCTAAAGGCCAACTTGGCTAAACAAGTTGCGACCATAGTGGTGGGTTTGACAGTGAAAAATGTACGAGAAGAAGCAAACGAGTGTATCTAAACTCAAAAGGTCGAGATTGCACTCATGATGAAATAGTCAAACACTTCAGTAATTATACACACAAAAATTGCAATATAACAAACATAAAGACACTATTTGACAATAAGTAGTGCTGGCTTGAAGAGGAACTAGCAATGAACCAACTAGTGTCTACCTATGTCAATTTTGTTCGCAACATCTATCAAGAACAGTGAAGTAGACCCAAGAGATGCCAATAACACACCAACGCAAAACTAAAAATACTCACTAGGAGAGACTTACAAAAAACAACCTCACCAAGAAGCCTCTTATTGACTTTAATATTAAAATGAAAAATAAATCTACGACAGTCCAGAAGAAGAGAAAATAGTAAAGCTAGGAGAGGGGAGAGAGGGGCTGTCACCGGCCACTAGCTGGAGCAAGGAGTCATTTGTAGGTGAGAGGAGAGAGAGGCTAGCAGCAGTTTCTCATATCTTAGCATTCCAAGAGTCCATGCTTTCGAGTTATAGTGACAAAAGATAAAGCAAAAACAATTGTAATTTAAACAAGGTCTTTGTGCAGAAAATTGACGACGTCCACAATTGTTCATCAAAATTTCTGATTGCTGGCCAGGTCCTATAGTAGAGAAAATGAATATCGACTATTGCCATGATTTGGTGGAACTGCCTGCCGAGCTCTGTGATCTTGTTCATATGAAGATGCTCAGTATCACCAACTGCCATAAGTTATCTGCCTTGCCTGAAGAGATCGGAAAGCTGGAGAATTTGGATGTACTGCGACTAAGGTCCTGTACAGACTTGGTAAGGCTTCCGGTCTCGATTGAGAACCTTGCTAAGTTGTGCTGTCTTGACATGTATGATTGTTTTGGCATTAGGAAGTTGCCTGAAGGCATTGGTAATATGAGCGGTTTAAGAAAGATCTACATGGGACAATGCTCAAGATTGAAAGAGTTGCCTCTGTCAGCGTGGGATCTTGACGAGCAGTTAGAGGAAGTGATTTGTGATGAAGAGAAGAAACATTTGTGGGAATCCTTCTTAGCCAGAGACAAAATCAAGGTGGCAAAAGAAAAACCAATCTGAATTGGCTCGGAAAGCCTCAGTTGTGAGACCTGTCTTTCCTCAATAAATGAAGGAGCAACGCCAATCTGAATTAGCTTTCATCTTCTTGTTTGATTTTTCTTGTTTGATTTCGTTCTTTGGTTCTGTTCAATTTCTATGTTTCATCACATCAGTTTGTAAGACTATTTATATCAAACTCTCGCGTCTCAAGAAATTTCGTGTTATTTTTTCTTGTGTAATTATCATGTTATTGTTTTACACAATATAAATCATGTGTATTATATTTTCTTGGATTGTACAAAAAATACGTTTTTACTGCACCTCATATGTCAATTTTTTTTTATTTTTTATGGGGCTCATATGTAAATCATGCATCTGGTTATATCTATAAGTTTTCTTTCGTTGCTTACTCTGGTATAGATATTAGGGTAATGCTAGAGATATTAAATTTGGAGACAAAATTTGGAAACTAAATAATGTATCACCAATAAAAATGAGCACGTTTATCAACGGTTAAGTAATAAATCAATTATCAACTTACATATCATTTAATTTTTAAAATTTTATCTACATATTTAGTCTTTCTAGCATTACTCTAGATATTATATATTAAGATATTTTAAGATGTAGTTTACCATATTTTAATTTAATGCATGCATATAATCGATATGCCATTTATATGCTACTACAGTTGATATTGTCGATATTGCAAAGTTAAAATTTTCAAAATATGATCAGTAGTGCTCGAAGAGCAGTTTACTGCAACGTAGAAAGAATGGTTAAAATTTGAGGAAAATGATCATCGTGAATCCTTTTCTTAGGGATTTCGTGATCGGGATCGTTCATTGTACATCGTGCAGTCAGTTTTCGTTATGTGCTATTTATATTTAATTTTAAATTTTAAAATAATTTCTAACCGAACTATATACGATGGACCGCTTCGATCATGGGATCTCCAGGATCTCCAGAAAAGAGTTCCGTAGAGGATTCTTTTCCAAAATTGATATTTATTGCTCATCGGTTCGTGGTTAAATATTGACCGTTTATTGCTCATCTTTATGCTTTTGTCTCCTTTCGAAAGTTGGTTTCACAATTTAATAATATGTTAGGTGGGTTCTCTCTTTCACTGTGAAAGATTCCCACACACGATGCAGTTTCGTGGTGACTTTCCAAGTCTCCCTCCACACTCCAACTCGGAAATTTCCCAGACATGGTGGTGCAGCTACTGTTGAAGTCAACGCGCTCCAGCCCCGAAATTTCTATCGAGCTTCAATAGTAAGTATTTATATTGCTTGATCTCCAACAACGAAAGAGAAAATCCTAACTTTGTATTGCTTGTTTTCTTAATCTCTTTATTTTGGAAACCAAATTTATGTGGCTCACTTTTCTACAGTTTCTAATCCGTTATTGTTTTGGGAAAGTGGCTATGGTCCGAAATCAAATCTCAAATTCTCAATTCTTATAAAGTATCGGCGACATACTGAAAACTGATAATTTCCGCAATGGGGTGAAAAATGATCGTTTCGGCCAATTTTCCTCTACTTTTGTAAGTTTTTTCTGATTTTGGTGTTGGTTTTTGTTGTTAAGAATCAAGGAATGAATGGAGCAGGCGGCCTTATCGGCGGGGCTGCTCTCGGAACAGCGTTCAATGTGCTGTATGATGTCCTCGATGAGCTGATTACCAAGAATGTAATTTTTAAGCCCCTCCTCAAAGAGATCAAATCCAGGTTAGACTCTTTGGCACCATTGTTGAAAGATATAGAAAAATCCAACAAGAAATTGGATCTATCGGATAAGGAACTGGTAAACTTGAAAGAACATTTGGAGGAGGGCGTAGAGGTCGTTCAGAAGTGCAAAAAGGTTCGATGGTGGAGCGTGTACAAAAGATACAAATACGCCAACAGGCTGATTGACTGGGATGGATCTCTTCAACGACTTTTGGAAATACTAAACGTTCAGGGAATAAGGGATATGAAGGACAGCTCCCTTTCGGTGAGGAATATAGAGAATGCGCTCAGCAGAATTGAATCGAATATGGTGATACCAAAACAACCCGACAGTGAAGCTTGGTGTGCAGTACCTCAACTTCCGCCGCTTGTGGTTGGATTGGATGTTCCTCTAAGGGAGTTGAAGAGGATTCTTCTAAAGGACCAAAATGTTTCAATGGTTGTGCTGACTGCTCCCGGAGGATGTGGGAAAACTACTTTGGCTACAAAGTTTTGTCAAGACACGGATGTCAAAGGTATCATATATTATACGTTAGCACTCGGAATTGTATGTGTTTTTTTTTTCTTTGTACAACTATGGCAGATTTAAATGACCCCTCAATGACAGACTTGTTATGTTTATTTTGAATAGATACATTCAAGGATAATATCTTCTTCGTCACGGTTTCGAAAAAGCCTAAATTGGAAAATATTGTTCACGATCTATATCAACGCAAGGGTTTCCCGGTACCTACTTTCCAAAACGAAGTCGGTGCAGTGACGTTGCTGCAACTTTTTCTGAAGGAAGTAGGGCAGAATCCTTTACTGCTTGTCCTGGATGATGTTTGGTCTGGATCAGAATCCCTTGTGGAGAAGTTTCATCAAATCAAAACGGAAAATCACAAGTTTTTGGTGACATCTAGGTCTGAATTTCGGGGATATGGTATCCCTTATCATTTGCAATCATTGGATCATGACAATGCGATGAAGCTTTTTCATCATTCAGCATCCCTTGGAGATAAGAGCTCTCATATTCCAAAAGATCTTTCAGAAAAGGTACTTTTTAGTTGCAATGCACAAAATGTATAGTCAAAAGTTAGTTGACTTGGTCTTGGAAAATTATCAAGATATTATGCTCACCTTACGCAAAGCATCCACAATCGAGTGAATGAACATATCCATTTGCCATATAAACCTATGATTAATCATGCATTTAAGCATACCTACTTGTGGCCTAAAACTAAAATTACAATAATGTAGATAGCTATTTAGCCATTTTCTCATCTTAGTAACTTGAATTTTGGTTCTGCAATTTAAAAGGTAGTTGACTTTGTTTTGGAAAATTATCCTGCAGATAGTTGAGCGTTGCAAGGGATTTCCACTTGCCATTACAGTGGTGGGGAGATCGCTTTGTGGGGAGCCTATAGAGATATGGCAAAAAAGAGTAATTGAATGGTCCAAAGGTTTTTCTATTCTTGATTCAGAGACTGAATTGCTTTTGTGCCTTGAACGAAGCTTGGGTGCCTTGGATAAAGAAATGGCTGCCATCAAGGAATGTTTCTTAGACTTAGGTTCATTTCCGGAAGACCAAAGAATTCCAGCTGCTGCCCTCATTGATATCTGGGCAGAGTTACATGATGTAGATACAGATATAGAGTGCATTGCAAACCTGTACGAGCTAACCAAACGAAGTCTAGCCAATCTTCTTGTTACAAGGTGTGCATGCTTTGTTTTCTCTTGTATAATATTTTCGCTTTTTTTTCCCCCTTATTATATTCACGACTGGTTGATGCTAATAACTTGTTATTGCAATATGTTGGTTAAAGAAATCTCTTCTAAGAAAATTAGTTTTGATCATGACCAGGAAGGACAAGATGGAGGGGGACGGATACTATAGTGAGCACTTTGTTACCCAGCATGATGTTCTTCGGGAGCTGGCTATCTACAACACAAAAAAGGGACCGGTTGAACATAGAAAAAGACTGATTATTGACATATGTGGAGACAATCTTCCAAAATGGTGGAGAGAACAGAAGCATCAGCCGATGAAGGCCCGCTTATTATCCATAACAACTGGTTGTTCCATCTCTCCCTTTCTCTTTAGCAATTACATAGACATGCACAAATAACTAGTCATCCTTGCACACACTCGGTCGTGCACACATTAAGTAATGGTTTCTTTTTAGTTTCTGCTCCTCACACTTATGGTTGTTACTTTGCAGATGAAGGGTTTTCAACTAAATGGCACAAAATGCAAATGCCAGAAGTTGAGGTTTTAGTATTGAATTTCCAGACAAAGAACTATGGTTTACCCGAATCTGTGGTGAACATGGATGAATTGAAGGCTGTGATAGTCACAAATTATGGTTTCTTACCTGCTGAATTGAGTAACTTCCAACTTTTGAGTTCGTTACCAAATCTTAAGAGAATCAGATTAGAACGCATCTCAATTCTTTCCATAACCAAGAATCCCATACAATTGGCGAGTCTGAAGAAGATATCCTTGTTCATGTGTAATATTGGTCAAGCTTTCAATAACTGTTCCATCTCAATCTCATCAGCATTCCCGAATCTAGAGGAAATGAACATCGACTATTGCAGTGATTTAATTGAATTACCCGCCGAGGTTTGTGATCTTAGTAAACTAAGGAAGCTCAGTGTCACCAACTGTCATAAGTTATCTGCCTTGCCTGAAGGGATTGGAAAGTTGGAAAATTTAGAATTGTTGAGGCTAAGATCCTGCACAGAACTGTCAAAGCTTCCAACCTCGTTGAAGAACCTTGGAAAGGTAAACTTTCTTGATATATCTGATTGCTTCAGCATCAAGGTGTTGCCCGAAGACATTGGTGAAATGAGTAGTTTAAGAAAGATCAACATGAGGCAATGCTCAAGGTTGCAAGAGCTACCTCCATCAGTCATGGATCTTGAGCAGTTAGAGGAAGTGGTCTGTGATGAAGAGACAAAAGATTTATGGGAATCTTTCTCGTCGTGTCTCAACAACGTAAGGATAATTGTGGACAAAGAGAATATGAACCTAAATTGGCTCCACAAGACTCACTTCTGATATGTGTATCCTCAGTGAACGTTGTTCTTCAAACTCTGGTGTGTGTTTTTAGTGGGACTTGTGTAAACTCGACTGTAACATAGTTTCTGTTGGTGTATAAATTGTATCTGATGTGACAGTTATAATTCTAGATTATATTGCTAGAATAATTAGTTAAGTGCTGATTTGGTTGTATCTTGTTTCTGTTAGTGTGTAAATTGTGATTTGATGTGACAGTTATAATTCTAGCTTATATTGCTAGAATAATTAGCTAAGTGCTGATTTGGTTGTATCTTGTTTCTGTTAGTGTGTAAATTGTGATCTGATGTGCCAGTTATAATTCTAGCTTATATTGCTAGAATAATTAGCTAAGTGCTGATTTGGTTGTATCTTTCTTATTTGAGTCTCACAGGTCTTAAATAAGTAAGGTGCAAAGTGTCTACATCTCATAGGGTGTAAGATGGAAGGTTGAGATTGCTTTGATGTATTTTGAATACCACCAAAAGTGTATAACTGTTAGAATTCGAGTGATATTCCTTCACTATCTCTCTAGCGAATGTCATGGTGAATGTGTGTGAATGAAATCTTAAGAGTCATATTGACGCAGGACAGAACCAAAGGTCTCGAGAAGAAGGGGATAGATAACTTGGGATTCGCTCAATTAGGGGTAACAGGGCTCGCTCACGTCGCTAATTGTGGATTCATACACACGATCAAGCCAAATGCTTGATTTTAGAAGGAGAAATCACTCTCTTCAAATGCACAAGGCAAATACAAATTTAATTCATTCATGTCTCCCTAAACATACATACGGAGTCCCTTAAATAGAGAGATTACAATACATTGGTAGGATACATATATATAACTAACGATTATAGTTACTAGAAACCTAATAAAACATAGCCTTGAAAGATGAAAAGCTACAAACAATCAAATTTAATATAAAAACTATATTTAATGTCGTGCATTGCATCATACTCCTCTTCTCGAAAAAAACTCGTCCTCGAGTTTCAGTTGACTTTTGGTTTTCCCTCAATCTTTTGGAAGGCCTTTCAAACTTTTCCATAACAGGTACAATAGCACAAGAAATTTACGAGTGTTCGTAGTCTTGATCCATATTCTTTCTTCAAATGAATAAGCTTGAAATGGCACATGACTCCAATGGTGAGCAATGCGTTTTTGCCCAATGTAGAAGTTGTGCATTAATTAAGTTTGAATTTACCACCTCGTTCATAAATTGTAAAGTTTCCTTCACATCCACAATCTTTACTTGGTGCTCAACATTCAAGAAACTACCTTCAAGAATCTCATTGATCACGTGAATAACAATATCATCTTTTAAGAAATTATACAAACTTGAGGAGTATAACTTGCTTACCTCACTACCATCCTCATCAACTTCATTCACAAAACGATTATTGACTTCATCTTCATCAATGTACTCATCATAAATTGGTGGTGAATCCCAATTGACGAAACTATTTCTTTGATAGTGTGCTCTTCAATCAAATTGTAAATCACAACCATAGTCTTCAACTACAGCGGAAAACCTGCTCTGATGCCACTTGACGCATGACAGAACCAAAGGTCTCGAGAAGAGGGGGATAGATACCTCATATTTGCTCAACCATGGACAACGGAGCTTACTCAACGTCTTTACGGGGATATCCCAGGTTATCATCCCCCGTCTCCCCAAGACTCCTTTGGCTTTTGTCCTGCATCAAGTGACATCAGAGCAGGTTTTTCGTTGAATATGAAGATCATGGGTGAGATTTTTCATCTGTTTGAAAATCAATTGGTTGAAGAGACTAGCTCGGTCGATTGAAATTTGCCGCCAATTTATGACAAGTACTTTGATGACGACGAAGAAGTCAATAAGAACTTTGTTGATTGGAGTTCTACACCAATCTTTGACAAGAAAAATGATTATTATAAGTATTTGATTTTAGTGGCTAATCAAGAGTGTTGTAGGCAGCTTGAGGTCACTTGTTCTCCATATTGGGATTCTGCCCCAATTTTTGTTGACTGCCATGTAGACGCAAGTAAGAGTTCATGGGTTGAACAACGATGTGGACAAATTATAAAGAATGTGAAGCCTCTTGCATTATGTTTTCATGATTATATTTGGGATGAATTCATTGATTGTGCTTTGGTTAAGAGAAAATGCTTGGATAAGGAACTACCTTTTGCTCATTATTGGAGTTTTCTTTTCTCATTCATGAGTATTTACGGTCTCTTAGAAGCAATAAGTTTGGAAGCCTATATGCATCGCAATTCTTTTGGAAGAAAAAAGGGATTAGTCTATACACGATCGAAACAAAAAATATATTATGAATTTTGTGGTCTTTGCAATGTTGTACGAATTGTGATTATCTTACTAAAATCTTTACTTTGGGAAACATTGGTTGGGCATCCAAAAGATCGAGGAAGACCAAATGAAATTCGAGGACGAATTTTCTTCGAGAAGAGGAGAATGATGTGGGAGGAAGACTCAGAGAAAACAATTTGAAACTATTAATATGCTTTGGAATAACAAAGGTTTTGTATTTTAATTACTTAGGAATTTGTTAAGTTATTTTGGGAGTTGTAAGGGTGTCATGGAAACTTGAGGTCTATTAATTTGTAAACGCTTATAAATATTGTACTAGAGAGCTTTGAATGACAGACTTGAATGAATTAAAAAATTGTATTTGCCATGTGCAATTGAAGTGAGTGATTTCTCATTCCCCAATCAAGCATTTGGCTTGGTCGTGTGAGCGAATCCACGATTAGCGACGTGAGCGAGCTCTGTTGCCCCTGGTTGAGTGATTCCCAGGTATCTATCCCCCGTTCTTTCTATTTCCCTCGGTCCTTTGGTTCTCTTCTGAATCACATATTCTCTGTTGCTATCTTTCTCTTCTCTCTATCATCATCCTTCATTTTTGTACTGGATTTTCATCTAAATTCTGTGTGAATCTATGAAGTCATAGCTCACAGTGTACCATTCTCTGCTAACTTTAACATGGCCTTAGAGCCAGGTTGGGTCTGAATCTCTGGGCGTCGATTATGTGAGTGGTAGTGAGTTCATCCTCGCAACATCTCGTTGCAAAGAAACTAGTGAGAGAGAGGTGTGATCTTAGTTTAATATGGCTGGGTCTGGCGGAGGGGAGCTTCGAGCTCCGAAATTCAATGGAGAAAACTTCGATTTCTAGCAAATTTGAATGAAGATGATTTTTCGATCTCACGAGTTATGAAGTATTGTTGAGACGGGTTTTACTTCTCCAGCGAAGACTGAGAAAGAGATAACAGAGGCGGAGATGAAGCTACATCGTGAAAATTTGGTCAAGGATGTAAGGGCTCTTGAAATCATTCAAGGAGCTGTATCGGATTAGATGTTTCTACACATAACAACTCTAGAAACTACGAAAGTAGTATGGGATATTCTGAAGCAAGAGTTCGTACGAGACAAACAAGTACGATCTGTGAAATTACAGGGTCTTCGTCGTGATTTTGAGTATACACGTATGAATGAAGGTGAATCTCTAGCTGCATAGTTGGATAGGTTGTTTGATTTGATAAATCAGATAAAGAGTTATGGAGAAGATCTTAGTAATCAGATAATTGTGCAAAAGTTATTGATCAATTTACCCAAAACATATGATAGTATAGCTTATGTTATAGAGAATACTAAAGATATAGAAGTAATTGATGTTCAAGATGTGGTTGCTATATTGAAAGGGTATGAACTAAGGCTAACTAGACATGGAGAAAGTAGTATTGAGCATGCATTTGCTAGTTTGAATATCTCACCTAAGAATGGTAAATTTTGTAATCAAAATACCAATGCTGGTGGAACAAAATTTCAGAAGAATTTCAAGTTTAAAGGGAAACAGTGGAATAACAGGTTCATTCTAGGTGTAAGAAATGAAACGAGCAACACTGTTAGTGCTTGCAAATACTGTGATAGGCTTCACTATGGAGAGTGTTAGCTGCATGGGAAGATCAAATATCCCAAATGTGGCAAGCTTGGCCATATTGCCAAGGTTTGTAATCTCAATAAGAATGTTCAGCAAGGGAATTTTGCAAACAAAGTGGAGGAACCTGGAAATCTATTTCTTGTTAAACAAACAAGTGGAGTGAAAGTTGTGAGTGACATTTGGTATATAGATAGTGGATGCAGCAATCATATGACCTCCATAGAGGATCTGCTTGTGGACATTGACAGAAGTATTAAAGCAAAAATGTAAGTTGACACATGGGTTCTAGTTGATGTGAAAGGCAAAGGAACTCTTGTTATTGACACTGAGAAGGGAAAAAGATATATCAGAGAAGTCATGCTAGTACATGGACTTGCAGAGAACTTACTCAGTGTTGGACAGATGACTGAACATGGGTATTTTCTTGTGTTTGGTGATTACAAGGTGGATATCTTTGATGACAGAACATTGACAAACTTGGTGGTTAATGTGAAGCAAAAGGGGAACAGGTGTTTTCCACTAATGTTCAAATCCAATGATCAACTAGTATTAAAAGTTAATATGCATCAGTGTGCTACAATGTGGCATAGAAGGTTTGGACACCTAAATTATAGGAGTCTGAAGTAATTGCAGGAACATAATATAGTTCTTGGATTACCTGTGATGCATGATAGTGAAGGTGTGTGTCATGGATGTGCATTGGGAAAGAATCACAGGGAGTCTTTTTCAAAGGAATCAACATCGAAAGAAAAGATGCCACTTGAGCTAATACACTCAGATGTGTGTGGCCCTATGCAAACACCAACAATGAGTGGAAATAGGCACTTCATTACATTCATTTATGACTATTCAAGGATGTGCCAGATCTATTTCTTGAGACACAAGTCAGATGTCTTCCATGTGTTCAAGAAGTTTAAGGCTATGATAGAGCTTCAAAGTGGTTATTATGTGAAGAAATTAAGAACTGATAGAGGAGAAGAGCTCACTTCAAATGAGTTTGAAAAGTCCTGTCAATCTTTGGGGTTAGAGAGGTAGCTCACTGTTGCATATTCTCCACAACATAATGGAGTTGCAGAAAGGAAAAATAGAACCATAGTGGAGATGGCTAAATGCATGCTTCATGAGAAAGACCTTCCATATAATCTCTAGGGTTAAGCAGTGAACACATCTGTGTATCTCCTAAACAAGTGTCCGACAAAAGAATTGGAGAATATTACACCTTTTGAGAAGTTCAGTGGAAGAAAACTTGGAATTAAACACCTGAGAATGTTTGGCTCATTGTGTTATTCTCTCATTCCAAGAAATTTGCAGCTTAAACTAGAAGAAACTAGTGTCACTGGTATCTTCATTGGATATGATACTTGTGAGAAAGGATATAGAGTGCTTAATCCTGAAACACAGAAGGTGATGCTCTCAAGGGATGTGATCTTTGATGAGAATGGAAAAAACATAAAGTCAAGGAAGTGTGCATCCCATTTTCTGCAAATGAATATCTAAATATGAGTGAAGTTGATGAAGGTTCAGATTTCATGGAACATGTTGTATCTGGAGGTTCTCAAATCCAAATTGAAGGCTCTCCAACTACTGTCTCTGGTGAATCAACCAACTCTGTCTTTATACCTAAGTATGATGATACTCCACTGAAATATAGAAACTTAAGTGAGATTTGAGAGATGCCATTTCTGTATTATTGAACCATAATGCTATGATGAAGTTGCATAGGATGAAGCATGGAAGAAGGCAATGGAAGATGAAATATGTATGATTAAAAAGAACCAAATATGGGAATTGGTAAGGAGACCATCTGATAAACCTGTGATTGGGGTAAAATGGGTGTACAAAATAAAGTTAAACTTAGATGGCTTAGTTCAAAAGAATAAAGGTAGGCTTGTTACAAAAGGCTATGCACGAAAGCCTGAAATAGATTATAATGAAATCTTTGTACCTGTTGCAAGGTTAGACACAATAAGGACTCTCATTGCACTGGCTACAAAGAACAAGTGGAAGCTATTTCAATTGGATGTGAAATGATCTTTATTAAATGGTGTACTTGAAGAGGAGGTGTATGTAGACCAGCCAGATGGGTTCATTGTGCAATGAGAGGATGATAAGGTTTACAAACTGCACAAAGCCTTGTATGGTTTGAATCAGGCACCTAGGGCTTGTTATGGAGAGATTGATTCACATTTTGCAAAGTGTGGTTTCAAAAGGAGTACCAGTGAGGCAACATTGTATACCAAGTGTAGAGAAGACTCAGAGATGATTATAGTATCAATTTATGTTGATGATATAATCTACACTAGAAGCTATCAAGATTTAATGGATGAATTCAAAGCTGATATGATGCATAAATATGAGATGATTGATTTGGGACTTTTACATCATTTTCTTGGTATAGGAGTTGTGCAAACTGAAGAATGCATTTTCATACACCAGAAAAAGTATGCCTCATATTTGATGAAGAAATTTGGACTCCGGGATTGTAAACCTGTGAGCACATCACTGGTACCAAGTGATAAATTGAGAAAGGAAGATGAAAGTGGAGCTGTAGATGAAGCTCAATATAGAAAAATTGTAGGTAGTTTGTTGTATCTCACAACAACTAAACCTGACATAATGTATGCTGCATGTTTGTTAGCAAGGCTCATGCATTGTTCTTCTAACAAGCATTATGGGACAGCAAATAGGGTTCTAAGATATGTTCAGGGGACTCTTGATTTTGGCTTGGAGTACAAGAAAGGCGAATGAGCAATTCTGATAGGATTTTGTGATAGTGATTAGAGTGGTTCAGAAGAAGACATGAAAAACACATCTGGGTATGCTTTTACCTTTGGCAATGAAGTTTTCTCTTAGGCTTCAATCAAGCAACAACGTGTTGCTTTATCCACAGCTAAAGCAGAGTATATTAGTGCATCTGAGGCAACAACTCAGGCTACTTGGCTAAGGTTTGTACTGGAAGACTTTGGTGAAGTGCAATCTGTTGCAACACCAATGAATTGTGACAATATTTCAGCCAAAGCTATCACTAAGAATCCTATTTTCCATCAGAAAACCAAGCATATAAACAGGAAGTATCATTTCATAAAGGAGGCATTGCAGCAAAGAGTGATTAATTTGGTTCACTGTCCTACAAATGAGCAAGTTGCTGATATGTTTACAAAGGCATTAGCAAGAGAGCAATTCACCTATCTCAGAGAATTTCTTGGAGTGAAATCAGTTCACAGTTTAAAGGGGGCTGTTAGTGTGTAAATTGTGATCTGATGTGGCAGTTCTAATTCTAGCTTATATTGCTAGAATAATTAGCTAAGTGTTAATTTGGTTGTATCTTTCTTATTTGAGTCTCATAGGTCTTAAGTAAGTAAGGTGTCAAGTGTCTACATCTCATAGGGTGTAAGATGGAAGGCTGAGATTTCTTTGATGTATTTTGAATACTGCCAAAAGTGTATAACCGTTAGAATTGGAGCGATATTCCTTCACTCTCTCTCTAGCAAATGTCATGGTGAATGTGTGTGAATGAAATCTCAAAGTCATATTCTCTGTTGCTATCTCTCGCTTTTCTCTATCATCATCCGTCATTTTTGTACTGGAATTTCATCTAAATTCTGTGTGAATCTGTGAAGTCATAGCTCATAATGTACCATTCTTTGCTAATTCTAACAGTTTCAAATTCAATCTCTGTACAATTCCTTGACTTTTTTGTTTGAAAATCAATATCTTCATGCTCTCCCAAAATAAATTCAACACCAAGGTTGAAGAGTCTCATAAGATAAGAACTTTCATGTCACGGGTCAGGTGTTAATCTCGTTGTGGATAAGTTTCAAAATTCAACACCACAAGGTTGAAGAGTCCCATAAGATAAGAATTTTCATGTCAAGGGCCAGGTGTTAATCTTGTTGTGGATAAGTTTCACTAGTATCTATGCTAATTTCTACTGGTCAAGTTTCCAGAACTGTTCATAAATAATCTAGATGATGTTGCACCATATAGTTCACAAAGTAAAATATATTAATAAGAAAAAAGAGAAAAATCTCTACAACCCTCACATACGTGGACCTCAATGTGCGACAAGTTTGAGTTTCTGTATGTATGGAACTCTCCCAAAACTCTCATGTTCTCCACTAAGTGATGGCCTTCTCTCAACCTCTCCACATCCTCGAAAAGTGGCACACGTAATAGAATGGAAAAGGATCTCTGAACTACTCTTTACGTCTATAAAAAGACGAAGGCTAGGTTCAAATAAAAGGAGGAGACATACAGCAAAAAGCTCTGAGAGAGAGAGAGAGAGTAAAGAGAGCAGCGAATGAGAGAAAAATGAAAGTTGCAGAAATAGAAAGAGAGTCTTAACAGAAAGAGAAGAAATGAGCAAATGGCTGCAATTATGCAGAATGTTCACGGGGAAGAAGAATCAAAGGTAAAAGTTTTATTCTTATTTATCATTTCTTTCCTTGCACTAACCTCCACTTCATGGCGCATGACCTTCGAAGCAAAGTTAGTTTCCCACATGCTCCTACAAAGAAATGCTCCAGTGAAGGACCTCTCTTTATAATAAATCAAAATGGTGCCAATCCTTTTTTACTCTAGAAGCAATCTTCCGGTGATCAAAGCTGTTGGGCAAGAAAAAAAAACTAGAAGTAACAACCCTTCTCCGCTATCAAAGTGCTCTTCGAAATTAGACCAATAAGGTTAGCTTTCAAGTGATTGTAGCAGTTCGGCATGCAAGAACAAAAATGGTTCCTACCACAAGAAAAGCACTTAAATTCTCGCCTTTTTTCGAAAGAACGTAACCAATCAGCATAGAAGGATGGTCGAAGTCTTCTCGTCAAGACTTTCTCGGCACAGTATATCTGCACGCAGACGCAGAGCTGCAGGAAAGTCAACTTCTTCAAGATGTTCATCTTTAGCGGCTCGGATTTACTCATCAAGCATTTTCTCGGCACATCATGTCTCCACGTAGACACGGAGGTGCCGGAAAGTGATCTTTACGGTGAAGGTCAAAATCTACTCGCCAAGAATTTTCTTGGCACAGCATGTCTCTATGTAGACAAGAAGGTGCGGAAAGTGATCTTTATGTTGAAGGTCGAAATCTACTCGTCAAGAATTTTCTTAGCACAACATGTCTCTATGTAGACACGAAGGTGCCGGAAAGTGATATTTACAAGAAAAGTCGAAATCTACTTGTCTAGAATTTTATCGGCACAACATGCCTCCACGTAGACACGGAGGTGCCGAAAAGTGATCTTTACAAAAAAGGTTGAAATCTGTTAATCTAAGAATTTTCGGCACAGCGTATCTATACGTGGATATAGAGGTGCTAGGAAATTAACATCTCTACACCAAGACATTTGTACGCTAACACTATGAAGAAATTCTGAAGACCATGAAGGTTTTGAATACTGCATATCATGTAGAACAAGGAAGCAGTAGCCAAATGACGATGTCATCGCCAGTCCCCACTGTAGCAACGAGGAACAGTAGTCGCCATCTCGTTCGATTCCAAATGATGATGGCGGCATGTTCTTCTCTAGATCACCAACTGTGCAGAAGAAAGAACGTTCAGATCATTCCCGCCAAATACCAAGATAAAGCTGAAATGGGCTCTTATTGGAACAAATGAAGAAAAATAAGGAAATTTTTTGGAGGTCATTTTCAATGGCAAAGCCAGAATTTCATGAGAAGAGGCATTCACAAATGTAAAAAAAATGGTGGCTAACAATTAAAAATCTACTAAACGTAGGGGTGGAATTTTTTCCCGAAAATCCTGAACCGTCCCGAACCCGTCCTGAAATTTGACCGAAAAATGCCCGAACTAAATTTCCAAAAAAATTTGATACCTGAAACCGAACCCGTCCTGAAAGTTTCAGTTTGGGATTCGGCCACAGCTTTGAACACGTTCGGTAATCCCGAACCGAACCCAATATTATATATATATTTTTTTTAATTTTTAATTAGAAATTACTCGAATCGTTGGATTTGTTAAGAAGATCTAATCTAACCATCCATTGAGTTAGGCTATTTGTTAGGTCTCTCAGACTCTCTCTCAGTCACTCTCGCTCACTCTCTCAGTCTCTCTCACAGTCACTCACACTCTCACTCACAGTCTCGCCGCTCGTGCTCTCTTCGCTCCACTCCTTCGTCGAATCCACACCGTTCCTCGTCCTCCATCGACTCACGCCGCTCCTCCTCCTCTATCGACTCACGCAAACATAGGAATGAAGTCTCGAGTCTGACACCAATTGAATCCCAAAATCCAGGTAAGGGTTTCTGATTTTCACTGGGGTTTTGTTCTTTAGTGTTTAGGGTCAAATTTCATGTTGATTAACTTGATTTCTGAGTATTTTGTCGAATGTGTGAGTGAGGGTTTGAGGACTGTGGGTTTCGAATTAGGGTAGGTAACTGTAGGACCTGCATGCAGGATATGGTTCTATGTGTTTTGTCAAAATATCTTCTCTCCAAATGTTTTGCAATGGAAAATGTATAAGATATGGTTCTATATTAATTGCAGGAGCATTCTCACCAATATTCAAATGAGTTAAGGAAGATCTGAAACATAAATTTTGTAGAATGAAGTAGACCACAGTAGAGCTTTCCTTGTCTAATTCCAGCAACATAGCAGCATCGGATATACAGGTAACAGGCATATCTGAAGTGGTTAGTTCTTAACTAGAAGATATTGAGCAACAAATATTTTTGTTTTTGCATGCACTTTTTTTTCCCTCGTAATCTCCGGTCCATTTTTCTCATCCCCTTGTAGTTTTCCCATTGTTATGTATATCACACTCGTAATTGATTGCATTGACTTGAACACATCTTGTGCTGCTCTTCACTTCACTTTGTGTTGTATTGTATGCCATACTCCTAACATGAATAAATTAATGTGGCTGACATTGCTTTCTTTCTTTTAGAAAAGTGATAAAATTTTCTTCTTGGCATTCAAAATTAATGCCATACTTCTAACATGAATAAATTAATGTGTTGATTTTGAAGATCTTTATGCTGTCTTTGGACTCCGTGGCATGCTCAAACTTACATTTGGAGAGAAAATACTTTAAGATAGAATATTTTGATTATATTCTGAGATAAACATGTGTTTGACTTTGATATATATATTTGTTTATGGATTAGTTTATGGAATGTGCACTCTGTCAGTTTATGGATCAGTTTATGGTTGTGATATATATGTGATATATATGTGTTTGATCAGTATATGAGATGAGATATGTGAATCTTATATATATGTTGAACTGTGTTGTGATATATTATTGTGCATTGTCAGGATGGACGGGTTTGGTAATGGTAGTGGTAGCCAATCACAATCTACTAGTACACCTAGGATCTTGGTTTTAGTAAAACGAAAGCCACAGTACATTCGAACTGAATACTATGAAGATTATTGTGATGATGATATGGATATGGATACTGATATAAGGTTAGAAGAAATAGATGAAGAAATAGAGGAAGAAGAAGGTGAGGAGGATAATGTTGAATTGGACAAGTGGCAGATGCCTTCGGTGGCCACATTAGCAAGTAGGGTGGGTCAACGAAAAAAAGTAATAGGACTAAGGGGCCAAGTCCGGCTTGGAATGATGCCACTAAGGTAAATGTGACCGATGAATTTGGAATTACAACGATTATGGCAGAGTGCAATCATTGCAAAATGCAAGTGCAGGCGGAGTCCTCTAGACATGGGACGAAAGGTATTCTTGATCATTTGAAGAAATGCCCGGATTCTAGTCTCTACGAGGCACTGGATTCGAAACAACCATTGTTGTCACAAGGGATGATGGGGGGTCAAGTTGTCGTTCACACTTTCAATAAAAAAAGACTTGATATGAAATGTGTGAAATGGATAATAAAAACAGAGATGCCTTTTAGGGTGGTTGATCAAGAGGACTTTAGAGATTGGATCTATGACTTGAATTCAAAGTACAAGCTTCCAAATAGGCATAAGGTGGAGGCGGCGGTTTTAGAATTGTATTTTACATAGAAAGAAAAAAAATCAAGAGGGTGGTTGATGGTTTAAGGGTGAGTATCACTACCGATACTTGGACCTCAATCCAAAATATTAATTACATGGTGGTGACGGCACATTTTTTTGGACAATGATTGGACTTTGCATAAGAGGATCCTAAATTTTGTTCAAATTACGTCTCACAAGGGTGATGATATTGGGAGGTGTCTAGAGGTATGCTTGAATAATTGGCTCATAGACAAGGTATTTAGCATTACCGTTGACAATGCTAGTGCCAATGACACCGCCATTGCATACATGAAGAGAAGGCTCAAGTCCAATGGTACTCTTTTACTTGATGGGGCTCACTTGCACATGAGGTGTGCTTGTCACATCCTCAATTTGATAGTTAAAGATGGAATGACGGAGCTTAGTCGTGAGATTGAAGGGGTAAGGAATTGTGTCAAGTTCATACACTCATCTTCCGCGAGGTTGGAGACTTTTAGGGAGTATTGCGTCTTGATGAGATTTGATAAGATGTCGAATATTCCTTTTGATGTTGTCACAAGGTGGAATGCCACCTATGAAATGCTCAATAATGCCTTCAAATTTAAGCAAGTGTTCTCAAGGATGGCGGATGAGTGCAACATTTTCATCTCTTACTTTCAAGAGGAGGTATTTAAAGAGATTAATGGGGTCACAACCAAGGTGAAACAGGTGGGTCCTCCAGTGGTAGAAGCTTGGGAGAGGGCTGTGAGTTTTGCTCACTTTGTTAAAATGTTTTATGATGCCACCTTGACACTTAGTGCAACCTTAACTTCAACTTCAAACTTAATACTTGGCATGGTGATTGCATTGCAAGTGGAGATAGAAGAAAAGATTTGCAATTCCTCTAATGCCACTTTGCAAAGTGTGGCAACTTCCATGAAGCTTAAGTTTGACAAGTATTAGGGGGGACATTGAAAAGGTTAACCCTATACTCTTTATAGCCCAAGCACTCGACCCGAGGTACAAGTTTGAAATGTTGGAGGCAAGCCTCCGCTATTCATGTGAGGCAATCTTGGATGTGAAGATAAGTATTAAAAAAAACTTGACAGATTTGTTTAAGGTGTGTATAAGGAGGGAGAGGTTTCTAGTAGTAGTAGTGTTACCGTGGATCAAAGGCCAAGTGTTGTGGTAGATGATTCTTCGGGGTTGGAAGATGATGATGTTGCCACAAGAATGCAAAGGAAAATCCAACAAAAAAAGCTGCGGCCCAACAAAACGAGATATCCAATGAAGTGGATATGTATTTCAATGGTCCTCACCAAAGCTTAACATATGAAGGTTTCAATATTTTGGATTCGTGGAAAGTCAATTGTGGAACATATCCAACTCTTAGTAAGGTTGCTAAGGACATTTTTGCTCTTCCTAGTAGCACCGTTGCTAGTGAGAATGCTTTTAGTCTTGGTGGAAGAGTTGTAGATCTTTTTAGAGCTTCCCTAACACTAAGAACAGTTGAGGCTTTGGTGTGTACAAGTGATTGGCTGAGGGGGAATGAAATGTCCTTCTACAAGGAGCCTACAATTGATGACCTCATGTTCTACAAGGAACTTGAAAACTTGGAGAAGGGTAAGTGAAGTATTTGATTTCATGTTTTTATTTTCTTAGTTTTATAATTTATGCATTCACATTCTAAATATATTTTGTGTTTTATTGTTTTTATCGTTTTAGAGTTGCCTAATATGGGAGGTGAGGAGAATCCCACACAAAGTGAAATGCCACCTCCTCCACCACCTCAAGTTCAACGCCGCCCGTCACCACTTCCGCGACCACCCATTTCAAGAGCATCTACACCAACAAAAGGAGGATTCAATTATCAATAAGAGGAAGGGGTCCACCATCAACGGCAACGGGTCATTCATCAACAAGGGGAAGGGGCCGAATGGGCTAAAGGGAATGAACTTACTTAAGCTTCATTTTGGTTGCATGCACTTTCTCGTTTATAAACTATGTTTTGCTTTTGGTTTGTAACTTAATCTAAATTCATTCGGAAGTTTGGTTTGTAAAATTTAACTTATTTCATTTTGGTTGTATGCACTTTTAATTAACTAGTTTGGTAGACAATTGTAAACTTAAGCTTAACTTGTTAGTTGTTGCTTCCTTGGTATGAAAATTGAAACTGGTGGTATTGTGAAACTGAAATTGTGAAGCTTTATGTGATATTGTGGTGAATTGTGAAACTGAAAGTCTGAAACTAGTGGGCTGTGCGTGCAGGCAGTGGGCTGCAACCTCCAAGCCTGCAATTGTTCCTTTTTTTTTCTTTTTTCTTTTTTTTTCTGAAAAATGGGTGGGCTTACTTGTTAAACAGCTTAAAATTGTAAAAAGTTTTAAAAGCCCAACATTTTGGGCTTCAAGGCCCAATCCCAAAGTGACCCGAAAATCCCGAAACACTTTCAGGAATCCCGAATTTCGGGAAATGAATAGTTTCGGTTTGGTTTCGGGATATAAAATCCCATCCCGAAATGTTTTGGTTTGGGATTCGGGTTAGGGGTTTCAGTTCGGGATCCCGACCCGAACCAACCCTAACTAAACGAAACATCATAATAACATATTCATTGTCAATGGTGTGTTTGAAGGTGTTTTGAAAATGACTGAAGATGTTTTTAATGAAAGTGTTTATAGAACGAATCCTTAATTAAAGTGTAAAGTAAATTCGAAAAAGAACTTGAAGTGCTTACAAGAAGTACATAATTGGTGATTATTCCAAACTTTTGAAACCTAAAAACACTTTCACCAAAAGCATACTGAATGTACTTCCAAGCATGCAAAATATTACTTGTTTCATGGTAACTTTGTCATCTATACTATTAACTTTGTCATCCACACACCTCTTTTTATTTCTCACACACCACTCTTAATTTAAATAGTGCAAATCAATAAAAAAATTCTAAACACTAACACAGTAACACTTAAATAAGGGGTAGGATAGAGGATAAACAATAAAAAGTTACAGACAATAAGATAGATTTTACAAATCTTATTGTTCGTTGAATTAATTTGAATTTGGTATGACTATATATATATATGAAATTTCAGAAAATGAGAAGAAGAATAACTTTGTAGATTTGGAGTCCCATTTTTGGGTTCTACCGTGAAAGAGAAAAATTTAAGTAGATTTTTTTTTTCATTTAAAAGTGGAGGTTTAGTGATAAGTTTTTTTTTTATCAAATGCTAAAGATTATTAATTCTATATGATATATATAATAAAGTATTAGAGTTAGTGGTGAGATGTTGGAAGTTGAAATTTGGAATAGGAAGAATAGATTTGAATTGTTGTACTATTGACCAATAAGAGGAGGATTCTAAATGAAGGAGGCACAATACCAATTTGAGGAGGGTTGCAAAGAAAATCTCAGGATGAGCCTAGGCCCATCCTTGTCTCAAGGTCCGTCCGCCACTTGTTCACGTGGTCCCCCGCAACCCAGGTCCTGTCTGCAGAGTAATTAGGCTCGCAGAAGTCCAAAGTTTACTGCAAGCATGGTCTCTCGGAAAAAAAAAAAAAGGGAGAATCCATTAGGGCTTAATTTTGGCAGTCCGAAGACTTCCATTCAATCATGATGACGTGCAAAATTTTGCACAACATGATTGTGGAAGATGAGTACATCAAAATTGAAGAAGATTCAAACGAAGATGTGAATGATGATCAACCAACACATGCGAGAGCTATTGCAAGAGATGTTGAATATTTCGCTCCAACCACATATGAGACCAAATAGGATAGGGTCACCTTGAGTGAGTATATGAGATGTTTAAATAGAATTCAAGCTCTTCAATGTCATGACACACTCTGCAAGGATTTGGTTGAGCATGTATAGCGCCGAGAAGGTGAACGTTGATGATGTTGGTTAAGCATTTATGTAATAATTTTAAGTATACTATGTTGTTATTTTCTAGTAATAAATTTAAGTGTCTTCTTGTGCAAAATATTTTGTCTAGTACGTTGGATAAATTATTGAATGGAGGTTGAATTATTGAAGGCATCTATTCTACATCAAAGTGTGGAATAATAAGTACAATAATTATTGAAGGCATCTAAATTAATAGAAACAATACAACCAATAATACATAAACTTAATACAACCGATAATTCATAAACCACATAATTAATAAATTAATAAACTTAATTAATAAAGCACATAATTCATACACTACATAAACTTAATAATCATATTCACCATCTTCACTTGGTGATGGACTTCGTTGAAATGTTGGGATATAGGGTTCAAATGATTCATCATCTTGAAACATACTCCTTGAGGCAAACTTTCGCATAATTTCCTTTTGCTTACCACGTAAGAACTTCTTCCTCTCTGGAGTGTATTTGCTGAGGTCCTTCATCATGAATTCAATTTCAAACCTATTTTCATCCCTATCCAAGATTTCCTTCATTTGCAAACGCATTCGGGCCGTTTCATCTTGGCGAGCGCTATGAGTTTCATTCAATTTTGCAATTCCGGTATCAAAGTGTCATCGGATCTTGGGACTTCCCTTTTCTCTTTGCTTCATTTTGTTTATCTCTTCCCGATGGCCTTGCAAAAGAATGAGATGGGGTCATTTCATCGACACCTTCATCTCCGACATTTGTCTGTGCGGCTTCACATTGAAATAATTTTCCCCATTGTTGGTCCGCATCGGTTCCCCACCTTGGACAATCCTTGAGGACGTCCCAAGCATGTTGCAACTTAAAAACTTGATTTTTTGGTGTTACTCTTGTCTTGTAAATTTCGATTGCTTTGTCACCCTATGCAAAAAATACATAAAAATAATTAGTTGCAACATAATATTATGTATATAACAAATAAAATATCAAGAACAAAACTCACAATTTATGTGGCACTCCTTCCACTAGCCATGCCAACCACGGCTCTCTCCAAGTTTCCCTTCCATAAAGTGCATGTTTTGTTGATAGTCTTCCACCGATCATAAACACCACCACCATCCCACCCGCCGCCATTGCAGTTTTCTTGAAACTTTGCAATTATTTTATCCCACAAAACCTTCTTATTTTGATTTGTGCCAACTGCACCATCTTCGCTAACAGAAACCCATGCCAAGCATAAAGCAACATCTTCCTCACATGTCCAATTATGACCTCTAATATGCTATCTTGCCATGTTGAACAATTTGGAAATGGAAAGAATTGGTAGAAAGATAAATTGGAAGAATTGTAAGAGAAAATTGAGTTTTGTGTGGATGTTTGAACAAATACATAGATATTTATAGAGTTTTTGGGTGAATTTTGAGTTAAATATTTTTTTAATTATTTTAGCCGTTGGATTTAAATTTGGGCCGTAAGATTTTTTTTTTTACCGTTAGATTTGATTATATTCAATCTCAGCCATTGGATTCAATGTATTTTAAAATAACATATTCTAAAAAAAATTAAATTTGAATCTGGACCGTTGGATCAACCAACGGTCCTTAAAGCCCAGCCATATGATCAAAATTATAGCCGTTGGGTTTTTGTGGGTGGCCGACATAAGCCTGACAGCGGGGCCCATCGCTGTCGGGAAACCTTTGCAAGTGCACCGCGTGGTGCGCGTTGGAGCGTGGGCTGGCCGAGACTGACCCAACAACCCGCGAGTCCACTCGCATGGGGGGGGGTATTTGGCCCAGCTTTGGCATTTGACATTTAGCCTAAAGTTTTAGCATGGGTTGGAGAGTGTTTAGGGGGGAAATGTGGGGGGAAATTTAGCATTTAGCCCACCATTGGAGATGGTCTTAGGAGGGGTTTATTTGAAATCAAGATCTTTAGTTCTTCTGCTACTCAGTACTATGGTATGATAATATTTCTTTTCATTTGGAAGTGAGAAGTCTTAGGTTCGAATCTCCTAGATGGCGTCTTTAGTTCTTCTGCTACTCAGTACTACAGTATGGTAATATTCATTTTCATTTGGAAGTGAGAAATCTTAGGTTCGAATATCGTAGATGGCTAATTCGATACCAAATTAGTTTACGCATTGTGTGGTCTATCCAAATTTCCCCTTCTCTTAGTATAAAAAATATCAATATACTTCAAAAAAAAAAAAAAAAAGAATTTGGTTCCTCTTTGATGCCGTGACAAGTATGCAAGGAAACAAAATTCCCTGTGGCAAAATAAAAGCATAGCGAGTAGAATTCAAAATGATCAAAGAATACCGCATCTCCAAATAAATAACTAAAAGATGTTTTATCTTGTCTGCCATGTGAAGTCAAGTCCAAGTTCACAGGGAAGAAAAAAGCTTGCTGACAACTTCCCAAATTAATTGATAAAAACACTCACGTGGCAACCCTTAAAAAATAAGTTTTAACAAAACATTTTGGTACAGTTCACTTTTTAATAGTTCACTTTTAATGAAAAATCATATTTTTACATTTTGGAATTAATGAACTATGTCTGCACAAGCTGAAACTGCACAAGGCACCAAATCAAACACAAAATATTTTTCTTTTCAGTGGGTCTTTCACTCTTTGGAATTAATGAATTATGCCAGTTTGATTTCGCTAACGATATGTAGGCAATCTAGAGATTCAGTCTAGATGCAATTGCACAAAGACAAAAACCCAAAATTGAATCTCTGGTTCATCTCAACCAAATTCACCATAAAATCCAAATCGAGCCCCTTATTCATCTCAACCAAATTCACCACAAAGTCCAAATTGAATCCCTGGTTTATTCAACCAAATTCACTCAAACAAATTCGAAGTATTCAAATAAACCAAACACAAAACTTTTTTTTAGTGGGTCATTCACTCACTAAAAATCTCAAACCAAATCATCCAAGAACTACGAATGGCTTGATCCCTCCAAAAAGAGTACGTAGTAATCAAGGGCTCAACCGAGGTGCAGTTGCAAAACCAAACAAACATCCAAATCCCCAAGTTATGATTTATTCATATTGGAATCAAAAGGTTATTTTATTTTTAATCAAAGGTTGTAATTAACAGACGTATAGTCTAAAATGGGTCAAACAAAAATTAATAAAACCCTCTTCAGAAAAATGAACGAGAGTAAGATTGTGTCTGATAGATTATTTGTTACATTTTTGTACAATTTTTGCTCAACAGATGCATTGCCGAATCTAGAGAATTGATTAGTTATTGACTATTGCGATGAATTGGTCTCAAACTATGTTTTTCAACAAATACAGCTCGATTAATCTCATTCAACGTTAATAGTTGAAAAAAAAAAAAAAAAAAAGAAAGGGTCATATTTTCTCTTTTGGTTACAAGAACGTGCCATATTTTCTTTCTTTTAAAAGTTGTTCTGATGATATATTTAAGAAAAAAACAATAGGCTTTTGAGCTTTTCACAGAGAAGTCATTGACAAAGTAGATAATAAATAATATTATACTTTAGAAGGAAATACACAAATTTAATACTTTAGAAAATAAATAACATCCATTATACTTTAGAAAATAAAATATACAAGTTTAATACTTTGTAATGGAAGAACGGCACACAATAGAAATTTCACAACTAAAAATTAATTAGAGCATGTCAATAATTAAAAAAAAAAAGACTTGGCTTAATGGGAAGGGCTCAAAGAAATTTCACAGCAAATAATCAATTAAAGCGTGACAATTAGGTAAATGAGGAGGTTTTTTTGCTCTAATTGAGCTCTTGGAAAGTATTTTTGTATAAAACTTATAGCTTTGGAACCAATAATTGTACATTAGAAAAGATAGCTGATATTTTTTTTATTAAAAAGAGAGCTGATTTTTAATTAATCAATTTTGAAGTTTTTGTGTATATTCTATGAAGACATAAGGGAACTATACTACAGTCTCCTCACATAAAATTCTCAGCTTTGTTATTTTTCATCAAACTATGATTCATGCAAACGGGATCAATTTATCAGTAGATATATGATACACGTAAATGAGATTGAAAATCAATAGAAATGTTCCATGAGATTGTCTACCATCCATTATTTTGATCATTCCGTTAAAAACTCCGTTAAGTGTCCCGGAGCTCTTGGCCGAAAGTTTGGGCAATTTTCAAAGCTTCGTAACTCAATCGTTTCTTAACCAAATTAGACCCATAATATATCAAAATGAAGATAGGAAAGTGTAGAACAAGATTATACCTATTTGGAATCCCAATGGTTGCCCGAGATGGCTGGAAAATAGCCTGAAAGCTGATTGGTCAGCCGGAACACTGGAAAACTCGCCGGAAACTGGATAAACTTTAAACAGTCATAACTTCTTCAATACTCAACTAAATCGAGTGAATCAAAAACAAAAATCATACTTCTCAACAGGACGAAGAGTATGATACCTTTCTCGACTGCTAAATCATAGTGGTTTGGCTGGAAAATGACTCCAAAGAGCCTGTCTGGTCTCTAGTTAGCCACTTTCGAGCCGTTTTCGGTCAAACCACTGCAAATTAGCCATCGCGAAAGGTACCATTCTCTTTGTCTCGTTGAGAAGTATGAGTTTTGTTTTGAATCACTCGATTTCGTTGAGTATTGATGAAGTTATGAACGTTTAAAGTTTATCCAGTTTCCTGCGAGTTTTCCAGTTTTCCCGCGGACCAGTCAACTTTTAGGCTATTTTTCGGCAATCATTGGCTTCCAAATATATATAATCTTATTCTACACTTTCTTATCTTCATTTTGATATATTATGGGTCGAATTTGGTTAAGAAACGATTGAGTTACGAAGTTTTGAAAATTGCCCAAATTTTCGGCCAAGAGCTCCGGGACACTTAATGAAGTTTTTAACGGAGAGACCAAAATAATAGATGGTGGACAATCTCAGGGACCATTTCTATTGATTTTCAATCTCAGGGACCATTTCTATTGATTTTCAATCTCAGGAGCTAAAATGATGTGTTATACAAATCTCCGGGACCATTTGACTAAAAAGCCAAAAAAAAAAAAAAAAAGGGCCATGTGTTGTCAACTTTGTTGAGGTCGCCCACTACGCCTTCATTTACCTTACTCGGCAGTTTGTGGGCTCGGATTGCAGGACGTTTCCAAGAAACGAAACAGTAGAATAACTGAAGGGTCGGTTAGCGATTTCGTAACCATTTCATATACAATTTACAGTGAGCGTGATGCATCATCAGTTTTGTCAATGCATGACTTTTATGAATGTATTTTTGCTCAACAAGTGAAGTCCTACCAAATGACACGATAACTCCAACAACTACGCACAATATATATATATATATATATATATATATATATTTTTTTTTTTTTTTTTTTTTTTTTTTTTTTGAAAAAACGAAATTATCTATATAATAGGAAAGGGGTGAGCTTACATCACAATAAGCTAGCAATAACGTAGTTCAAATTTGCATTTGGCGAGAATCAAACCTAAAACATATCATTTACAAGTGAAGATGAATATTACTAGACTGTAATACTAAATGGTAATGTGCATAAGAAATATTAAATACATTTATTTAATAACTAAAATTAAAAATCAAAATTAAAAGTCAAAATTTAAAACTTAAAGAATTAGCTTTAAAAACTGCATAATTAAAGGTAGTTATCAAATAAATTTAATTTTCAAAAAAGATAAAACAAAAATTGAAAATGAAATGATAATCAATTGGCCTCGTTGCTTTCAATTTTCATTTTCTTCAAAATAGAAAACTAAAAGCAGTAACCAAACGATATCAGTTTTAGAAAATAACTGTCACCGACCACAAGTTGGAGCAAGGAGTCATTTGATAGGCGAAAGGAGAGAGAGACTAGTAGTAGTTTCTAATAGGATTTTTAGCTAAAATGATCTCTGAAATTTGCATAACATCACTTTGGTTCCTGAGATTGAAAATCAATAGAAATGGTCTCTAAGATTGTCCACCAACCATTATTTTGGTCATTCCGTTAAGTGTCCCGGAGCACTTGGCCGAAAGTTTGGCAAATTTTCAAAGTTTCGTAACTTAATCGTTTCTTAACCAAATTCGACCCATAATATATCAAAATGAAGATAAGAAAGTGTAAAACAAGATTAAACCTATTTGGAAGCCTAATGGTTTCCAGAGATGGTAATAAAATAGCCTGAAATGTGACTAGTCCGCCGGAAAACTGGAAAACTCGCAGGAAACTGGGTAAACTTTAAACGTTCATAACTTCTTCAATAGTCAACGAAATCAAGTGATTCAAAAACAAAAATCATACTTATCGACGAGACAAAGAGAATGGTACATTTCTTGGCGGCTAAATCCTCGTGATTTGGCTGGAAAACGGCTCAAAAGTGGTTGTCTTGGTCTTGAGTTAGCCACTTTCAAGCTGTTTTCCGGCCAAACCACGGTGAATTAGCCATCAAGAAATGTACCATTCTCTACGTCTCATTGATGAGTATGATTTTCGTTTTTGAATCATTCGAATCATTCGATTTCGTTGAGTATTGAAGAAGTTATGAACATTTAAAGTTTACCCAGTTTCCTGCGAGTTTTTCAGTTTTCCTGCGGACCAATCATATTTCAGGGTATTTTCCGGCCATCTCTGGCAACCATTGGGCTTCCAAATGGTATAATCTTGTTCTACACTTTCCTATCTTCCTTTTTATATATTATGGGTCGAATTTGGTTAAGAAACGATTGAGTTACGAAGCATTGAAAATTGCCCAAACTTCCAGCTAAGAGCTCCGGGACACTTAACAGAGTTTTTAACGGAATGATCAAAATAATGGATGGTGGACAATCTCAAGGACCATTTCTATTGATTTTCAATCTCATGAACCAAAGTGATGTGTTATGCAAATCTCAGTAACCATTTTGGCTATAAAGCCTTTTTAATATATTGGCATTCCAAGAGTCCATGCTTTCGAGGTATAGTAACAAAAGATAAAGCAAAAACAATTGTAATTTCAACAAAGGTCTTTGTACAGAAAATTGACAATGTCCGCAATTGTTGCATCAAAATTTCTGATGCCTGGCCAGGTCTAGAGGAAATGAATATCGACTATTGCCATGATTTGGTGGAACTGCCTGCTAAGCTCTGTGATCTTGTTCATATGAAGATGCTCAGTGTCACCAACTGCCATAAGCTATCTACCTTGCATGAAAGATTGGAAAGCTAGAGAATTTAGGAGTACGACAAAAAAAAAGGACCTTTTGGGACGGTCAAAATGAGTCACAAAAACAGCAAAAAGCGTCGCAGCAACCCTTTTACAACGGGCTTGCGAGAGCCAATGACTCGTTGCAATACATAGGCGTCGTAAATGTTGGTTGATTATATCCGACGTTTTCACCGTGTCGCAAATACTATTTGCTACAGGTTTGCGACAACAAGTAACGCATCACAAATAATAGGCACTAGGTTTTAAAAAAATATTAGGCGTCAAATGAGACTCCACAATCACATTATTTTTAACAGCTTCACCAAAATTGTTTCATGTGAAATGTTACTACATATTTCAAACTAGAATAAAATCCAATACTGATACAATTCATAATTCACAAAATGAGAAACACTTGGATATCAAAGAATGTATTTCACTTACAGTAATGAAACATATATACATGATCAAAACGTTTATAGGTTCTATATTCCTACGTCAAGGTCCTCATGATAATACAAACCATGTAGAATTGTCTTCAAACGTCTGCTTCCACCTCTCGTCATAGACCTCCTCAAATATGTCCTTAAACCTGGAGCAGTCAAATAACTCAACATTTGTAAGAATTTCCTTATTGAACTAAATGATATAGAATTCATAGTTGAATGATGAATAATTCTTCCAAGAAAGGTAAATTTACCTGCCATCATACTTCACTAGTTCTTCATAATAGTGTTTTTGGTGCTCAAGTATAGTGGCCACTTCTTGGAAAGAGCCAAAGACATTGACAAGTCGGCAAAAGCTCGAATAGACTACCAAAAAATAAAGGTTTTTTTAGTAGAGTTTATCAGCACATTTGCCTAAACAAACAAAAAGGTATGCGATGCCCATTGTGGTAACACAAACCTCATCAGCATTATACATAGAAAGGGCCACACCAGGCCCTTTGAAATTGTGAACATCAAGTGCAACAAGGGAGACTCCTTCTGGGACTTAGCATTACAAACAGAGATGCGAAGCAGAAAACCATATTCAAGGGAAATTACTTCACCAGAACAATCATATGATCTAGAATGTTGAGATTTACTTACCAAAAACCATTTCAAGTTTTCATGGCCCTTTGACAACTGTATCAGGCTCGATACTGATCGCCAAAGGCATGCCTACGAATACATATGGCTTTCTTCCAACCTGTAAATTGGACACGTATTGAGCACTTCCCATAACATTTTACTTACATTCAAGATTAGAAATGACTTCAAGCTATTACCAGGAACTATTCTAGGGATGTTTCTACATAGAATAGTTTCATGAAAAAATAGCACCTGTAAATTAAAGCATTACATTTCAATTAGAGATTGTTCAAACAGTTAGGTAATCTTTCAGATGCTAACTTAATTTGTAACTTATGAACGAAAACGAGTAACAAAACTAAGAGTATTAAATTTTGTTTTGTATTAAAAGGAGATGACGTCTCAGATACAAACCGTCTAGAATGTTTCTAATTGTGCCCTTTGGACTCCACATTGATTTCAACCCAAACTCCTTCATTCTGGTCTCATCTGCAAGGTATATGAGAAATTGAAATTAGATGAGACAACATTTAAATGTCCAGGTAGAGCAGATAGATCATCTTATTGCTAAGGAAAGTATTTGAGCAGCCATAATGTATATCGTAAAGGATTCAAGGTCCTCGTGATAATACATACAAAACAGCATTATAGAAAAGCAAAAACAACTAACCAGGGGTTACTGTAGCACATTACACAACAAAATTGTGCCTGCAGGGCATAAAAGGTTAAAATCAAACAAATAGAAGAAGCAAAAACTAACGATTCAAAGGTAAGAAATGTTGGGATACGGTCCAGCCCATGATGAATGTTCTAGATTATTCTAGTAAACAAGTGAGGTGGCTGGAGCATGCTAGACAATTCTAGCAAGTTATTAAGTTGGTGGAAGAAGCTAGAAAATATTAGCTTCCTTGGTTGCAAATGGAAAGATCTAGAAGCTACAATTTTGTGACTAGTCTATAATTAAGCTAGAGGTTTGTAGAATATACTAGAAACTAGTTCTAGTTTGTAGAAGGAACTAGAAACTAGTAGAGTGCCAAGTCCTCACCTATAAATATGGGTGTGATATTGTAGTGATTTAACCAATCAAGAAAGTAGTGGGTAGCGAAGGATCAAGTCCAAAGCTAGAGTTCCACTCCAAGAGTGAGAGTGAGAATGAGAGTTCCACTACACATTGTGTGAGAGAAGTTTAGAGTGTCCATTTTCTACTTTGTGCATTCTCTATCTTGTAGTACTGACATTCTTAACAAGTGGTATCAGAGCCCGGTTGGCTTATACTACAAGATGGAAGGAAGTGGCACTATGATCAAACTCACCAACTCCAATTGGGTAACATGGAAGCCAAGGATGGAGGATATTCTCTATTGCAAGGATCTGCATGAGCCAATTGAAGGAGATGCCACTAAGCCCGAGAGCATGTCCGATGCTGAGTGGAAGAAAATGAATCGCAAGGCAATTGGCACAATCAGACAATGGGTGGACGATAGTGTTTTTCACCATGTGTCTAATGAAACCAATGCCCGTGAGTTTTGGACAAAGCTTGAGTCCTTGTTCGAGAAAAAGACCCCAGCCAAGAAAGTCTTCTTGATCAAAGAGCTCATCAATGTGAAGAACACGGATGGTTTAAGTGTAGCAGAACACTTGAACAATTTCCAGAATATCATCAACCGGTTGGCTACTATGAACATGACAATTGAGGACGAGCTGCAAGCGCTCTTGTTACTTGGATCCTTGCCAGACAGTTGGGATACCTTTGTGGTGAGTGTAAGTAACTCTACTCCTAATGGTGTTCTTACTCTTGATAATGTTAAAAATAGCATGCTTAATGAAGAAACAAGGAGAAAGGCTTCTGGCACATATAGCAGCCAAGTATTTGTCACAGAGAACCGCGGAAGAAGCAAGAGTAGAGGGCCTAGAGGTCATGGCAGGAGTTCTAGCCGATCCAAATCAAGGTTCAGGGGTGCATGCCACCATTGTGGCAAAGAAGGCCATATGAAGAAAAATTATTGAGTTTGGAAGAGATAGCAAAGGGAAGGAAACAATCAGAAGAAAGATGATACTGGCAATACCACCGCAATCATGTGGTGATGTATCAGAATATTGTCTGTTGGTGAATGTCTGCATATGGGTGATTCTGACAAAGACATTGAATGGATCTTTGACAATGGAGCTTCCTTCCATGCTACATCCAAACGGGAGTTCTTCAGTACATACAAAGAAGGTGACTTTGGCATAGTGAAGATGGGGAATGAAAGCAATTCCAAAATTCTTGGAATTGGTGATATTTGCCTAAAAACTAATCTCGGCTGCTAGTTGATATTGAAAGATGTGAGACATATTCCTAATATACGTCTCAATTTGATATCCATCGATACCCTTGATCAACAAGATTATTATCACCATATTGGCGAAGGAAAATTGAAGCTTACTAAAGGCTTAATGGTGGTAGCAAGAGCACGACTTTGTTGTATGTTGTACCGGTCAAATGCCAAGGTTTTGAAAGGTGAGTTGATTGCTGTGGAAGACTCATCTCTAGACTTGTGGCATAAGAGGCTTGGCCACATGAGCGAGAAAGGCCTACAAGTTCTAGCAAAGAAGTCTCACATTCCCTTTGCCAAAGGTACGTCGTTAAACTCTTGCGAGCACTGTTTATTTGGTAAACAAAGAAGAGTTAGTTTTTTTGTTCCATCTACAAAGAAAGGAAATTTGTTAGATCTTGTTTATTCAGATGTGTGTGGTCCCATGGAAGTCGTGTCACTTGTAAGAAATAAATATTTTGTTACTTATATTGATGATGCTTCACGAAGTGTCTGGGTGTTTTTGTTGAAATCCAAAGACCAGGTGTTTCAGACATTCCAGGAGTTCAATGCCATGGTGGAGAGGGAAACTAGAAAACCTCTCAAGTGCCTTCGTAGCAACAATGGCGGCGAGTACACATCTCACCAGTTTAGAGATGGAAACTAGGAAACCTCTCAGCTGCCAATGAAGTGTCTGCAGAACCATATAATGCTGATCATGGGGAGCCTAATCCAGACCATGAAATTGTTGATCAGGGGGAGCCTAGTCAAGAATAGCAGAATCAAGGAGAACTACATCAGGGGGAGCCTCCAACCCCGCAAGAGAATGAAGACCAAGTCAGAAGATCCAGCAGAAGTCGAAGACTGTCTACCAAGTATTCTTCATCAGAGTATATCATGTTGACAAATTATGGAGAGCCCGAAACTTATGAGGAGGCAAAAGCTCATAACAATAGTGACAGATGGATTAAGGCAATGGAGTCAAAGATGGATTCCTTATTAAAGAATGATACCTATGAGCTGGTGGAGCTTCCAAAAGGCAGAAAAGCATTGAAATATAAGTGGGTGTTCAAATTGAAAAGAGACGACAACATGACAAGGTACAAGGCTCATTTGGTTGTCAAAGGTTTTGGTCAAAAGAAAGGAGTTGACTTTGATGAGATTTTCCCACCGATGGGGAAGATGACTTCCATTCAAGTTATCCTTGGTATGGCAACAAGCATGGATCTTGAGCTCGAGCAGTTAGACGTTAAAACTGCATTTCTCCACAGCAATTTAGAAGAGGAGATATACATGGAGCAACCCAAAGTCTTTGAAGTCAAAGGTAAAGAAAATTTGGTGTGCAAGCTAAAGACAAGCTTATATGGTCTTAAGCAGGCTCCAAGACAGTGGAATAAGAAGTTCAACTCATTCATGGTGAGTAATGGGTACAAGAGAACTTATGTTGACTCTTGTGTCTATATCAAACAATTTTCTGAAGGTAAATTCATTATTTTATTGCTTTATGTTGATGACATGTTGATTGTCGGTCAAGATGCTTCTATGATTAAAAAGCTCAAAGAAGAGTTATCTAAGTCGTTTGACATGAAGGACTTAGGGCCAGCCAAGCAGATTTTGGGCATGGTGATAATTTGTGACAGAAAATCCAAGAAGTTGTGGATGTCACAAGAAAAGTATGTTGAATGGGTGCTTGAAAGGTTCAACATGAAAGCAGCCATACCGGTAAGCTCACCCTTAGCCAATCATATCAAGTTAAGCAAAGAGTAGTGTCCAAAAACATATGAAGAAAAGGAGAAAATGACAGTTGTTCCCTACTCTTTAGCGGTAGGAAGTATCATGTATGCAATGGTGTGTACACAACCAGATATTGCTCATGCAGTAGGTGTGGTAAGCAGGTTTCTCTCTAATCCAGGGAAGGAACACTGGGAAGCTGTTAAGTGGATTCTCAGATATTTGAAGGGGACTTCTAAGATGTGCTTGTGCTTTGGCGGTTCCAAACCAATCTTGGAAGGATTTACAGATGCTAGCATGGGAAGTGACCTGGATGGTAGAAAATCTACGTCTAGGTACTTGTTTACTTTTGCAGGGGGAGCTGTCTCATGACAATCCAAGTTGCAAAAGTGTGTTGCTTTGTCCACAACTGAGGCTGAATATATAGCCGCTACAGAACCATGCAAGGAGTTGTTGTGGCTGAAGCGGTTTCTCCAAGAGTTAGGTTTGAAGCAAAATGATTATGGCGTTTATTGTGATAGTAAGAGTGCTTTGGATTTGAGCAAGAACACTGCATATCATTCACGCACCAAGCACATTGATATTCGTTATCACTGGATTAGATAGGCTATTGAGAACAAGTTGCTACAGCCGAAGAAGATTCATACCGATAATAATTCCTCAGACATGTTGACAAAGGTAGTCACAAAATCAAAGTTGGAATTCTGCATTAAGGCTGCTGGGATGGACTCCAAGTAACTTGGAGTCATGATCGAAATTCCTCCCTCATGGACTGGAGGGGGAGATTGTTGGTATATGGTCCAGCCCATGATGAATGTTCTAGATTATTCTAGTAAGAAAGTGAGGTGGCTGGAGCATGCTAGACAATTCTAGCAAGTTATTAAGTTGGTGGAAGAAGCTAGAAAGTACTAGCTTCCTTGGTTGCAAATGAAAAGATCTAGAAGCTACAATTTTGTGACTAGTCTAGAATTAAGCTGTTTGGATTTTGGCTCGTCAAATATGTCCTAGTTGGTTTAGGATTGTTTTAGGAAACCTAGAGGTATACCGATTCTTGTCCTAGAGGGATTAGGAAAGAATTTCAATTTCTTTATTCAATTTAGGTTTGGATTTCTAGAAGTCTATTTGGATTTGGATAAGTGTAATTTCCTAGTCCACTTGGAAATAAGAATTCAATCAGCCTTAGGACATGTAAGCCAACTCTATGTCTATAAATAGGGTGCGGCAAGGCTGATTTTTAAGAGGAGAGAAAGAAAACAGCCAGACAGCCAAGAGTTTTGAGATTAGTTTTAGGGTTTGCAAAAGTTCTGTAATCTTTATTATTAATCAAAGGAGAGGTGATTTCTCTACCTAGAGAAATAACAGATGGACGCAGGCAAAAGTTCTGCCGAACCAGTATAATTCTTGTGTGTTTCTAATATTTGCTAGTTTAGTCTATTGCCGTTGGTTACATTAAAGAACAAGGTCTAGTGTGCGGGTTTTTCAACATAAGCTAGAGGTTTGTAGAATATACTAGAAACTAGAAACTAGTTCTAGTTTGTAGAAGGAACTAAAAACTAGTAGAGTGCCAAGTCCTCACCTATAAATATGGGTGTGATATTGTACTGATGTAACCAATCAAGAAAGTAGTGAGTAGCAAAGGATCAAGTCCAAAGCTAGAGTTCCACTCCAAGAGTGAGAATGAGAATGTTCCACTACATATTGTGTGAGTGAAGTTTAGAGTGTCCATTTTCTACTTTACTTTGTGCATTCTATCTTGTAGTACCGACATTCCTAACAAGAAATACAAAGACACTAAACAAATTCTGAATCAAACTACTTACTTAATAGTGGCTTCAGCGCTCTTTACTGTAACTCTGTCATCGGTTGCATCACGGTTCAAAATCCCTAAAGCATAGTACTTTATATCCAAGTCCAGATAGGGAAAAATGAGCAGTAATAGCATACAAATGAAAAACTCGGATTAAATCAAATAAATTCTACAACAAAAGCATTAATAAGACCATCTCCAACAATGGGCTAAATGCCAAATTCCCCCCCCCCCAAACCCACTCCAACCCAAGACAAATCTTTGGGCTAAAAGCCAAATGCCAAAGCTGGGCCAAATACCACCCTAAATTCCTCCCCCCCCCCCCCCATGCGAGTGGACTCGCTGGAACTTGGGCCACTCTTGGCCCGCCCACACACGTACGCGCCCCACGCACTAGGCTTGCAATGCTTTCTCGACAGGGGTGGGCCCTGCAGTCAGCTGGTTGTCGGCCAAAATCATCATCCTAACGGCTATAATTGAGATCCAATGGCTGGGGTTTAAGGATCGTTGGTTGATCCAATAGTCCAAATTCAAATTTATTTTTTTTCGAATATGTTATTTTAAAATACATTGAATCTAACGGCTGAGATCGAATATAATCAAATCTAACAGTAAAAAAAAAAGATCTCACGGCCTAAATTTAAATCCAACGGCTAAAAAAATTAAAAAAAAACTATTTAACTCAAAATTCACCTAAAAACTCCATAAATACCTATGTAATTGTTCAAACATTCACACAAATTTATTTTTTTCAATATTTATCAAAATTTAAATATTTTTAGATTAAAATGTTCATAAAATTAATTTACGATAGTCTACATATATATATATATATATTAATTTAATTTAAGAAAAAAATAGCCTAAGTTCATTATTTAATAATTCCGGGCTAAAATTTTAGCCTAGAACGGTTGGAGCAGAAAAACTGTTTCTGGGCTAAAAGCTAAATTTTCCAGGCTAAAAAATTTGGCTTTTAGCCCAACCATTAGAGTTGGTCTAAACTGAAATTCACATTAAAATGTATATCACACTTTGCCTTTAATCGTTTTCCTTATGATCCTCGTCCTTACATCAACTAATTGACAAAATAATACCACAATTAATACAGTACACAATCACAACATCCAAAATTACAAAAAATAGCTCCAATTACAAAAAATCTCCAAAAATATTAGTAAGTAATGACGAAGTAAAACCACAGGAAAAAAAAAGGGAAAAACCCTAAATAACGATAGAACTTATGGAGAATAGATAGGATAGGAATTTGAAGAAAAATGATGAAACAACACCAACAAAAAACACATTATCTTACCCGAATGAGAAGAGATGACGTTGAATTCGACTTTCTAGAAGCAAAAAGAAAGAACTGAGATGACGAAAAAATTAGGGATAGGGAAAGGGGAGATTTGTTTGAGAGAGGGAACAAGAACCATAAACCCTTACCTGGTTCAATTGTGGCTCAGCATCAATGGTTATGGCGAGAGTGGCAGAGAAGGTTTTAAGCTTTTGAAGAGAGGGAGAGAGGCGGAGAGCTAGAGGCAGGCTCGAGCATCTGAGTCTCATTATAATTCTTTTTTATTTTTCTCTTTTAGCGCAGAACAAAGCGCAAAAATTTTTAGTGAAATTTAATATTTTATTGCGAGGGCCGCCTTACAGTTGCACAAACGGTGTCGCAAATGCCATGTTTTCTTGTAGTCCTAAGGTCCTGTACAGACTTGGTAAGGCTTACGGTCTCGATTTGAGAAGCTCACTAAGTTGTGCAATCTTGACATGTATAATTGTTTCGTCATCAAGGAGTTGCCCCAAGGCATTGGTAATATGAACGGTTTAAGAAAAATCAACATGGGGACAATGCTCAAGTTTGAAAAAGTTGGGTACTTAGACAAAATTACTTTAAAATATTTCAATATCATACATTATCTTCAAATTTATTGCAATGCATACATTTTAATAATTTTTTTTAAATAGGAGACCCATCCCTACAAACCCATCACCCATTCTTTCCCATCCACTGTGTCCCTGCCCCCCACCCCAACCTTCCTTCACCACCAAAACCAGAACCCCATCGCCACCTTCTCTTCCGCCATCTCCACATCCCTCCTCCTCCTCCTCCTCCACCACCACCACTAAATCCAACCATTCAAAGCAACTCGTCATTCAACCTTCCAGTTCAAATAAAAACCAAGTACTCCACAACACTCCAAACCCAAAAACATCATCCTATCCAAAAGGTTCCGAATCCAACGAACTAAACCCGTCGTCGTTTTGGCCCACTGAATTATCGTTCTTTCTCAGCAGTCAGCACACCCTCCATACACACGTGACTCTCCCTCGCCCTCATCTTCCCCACTCGATCGTCTTCTCCACCCAGCCACCTCTGCCAAATTCCAATCAAGTCTTCCCATTTCTGCAACTCCCCAAAAACCCCTAAATGCCCCTCAAATCCTAGACTAATTACTTCCTCCTCCAACTCTTTTCTTCTTCACCTATCGGTTTTGTTCTGGTGAAGGAACGAGATGATGGGCTCTGAGAACCGGGCCTCCGACGAAGCCCACCTCCTCGCACCGAAAGAAGAAATGGAGGATCTCGTCCTTGACGCTCAATTGAATGGTAATAAATCGTACTCAAATTATTGCAGCGCCATGTCGTCACTATTCGATACGACACAACCCCTTTCGTCGTCGCCGCCTTCGCTACCACCACCTCAACAACGCCAGCCGACATCGATCCCCTTTTGGCGCCCTCACCATATCGCGATCTCCCCCGACAACTCCACGTACATCGACCCGCCTTCTTACATCAACGTGACCTTCAGCCCTTTCGATGCCGAAATCGCGGCCGAAGGCAACGGCAACGAGATCCCCTGCAAGAGCTCTGACGACTCGAATATAATATAAGGTATGATATTTAAATATTTTAATGATGAGGTATAAGCTCTGATAGACCTAATACTTGAGATAGTTTTATGTAATTCATCCGAAAAGTTACCTTTATGTGTGGATCTTGATGAGGAGTTGGAGCAAGTGATTTGTGATGAAGAGAAGAAACATTTGTGGGAACCTTTCTTAATTTAAACTATATTATTATTAGTCTATTGTGAAGTTATATTTACTTTTATCTTCTCATATTTTAATGATGATAATATCATTTGTTTAAAAAAATAAAAAAAGACAAAATAAGGTTTGTGTTACATTGTTTCTTTAATTTTCATCTTCTTGTTGGGTTTTTCTTTTTTGATTTTGTACAATTTCTAAGTTTCATCAAATCCATTTGTGGTACTGTTTAGATCAAACTCTCTTGAGTCTTAAGAAATTATGCGTTTTTTTCCTGTGTAATGTTTTACACAAAATAAATAATGTGTATTATATTTTCTTGTATTGCATTTTTATGAAGTGCAAAATGATGCTTTTGGAGTATCAACACCAATTCTCTATAAATAATGTGTATTATATTTTCTTTGAATATACAAAACATGTGTTTTTACTAAACCTAATATGTAAATTATGCATTAAGTTTCTTTTGTTGCAGACTCCTGTAGGTGATAGATATTGAGATATTCTAAGTTACGGTTGAATGTGTTTTAAGTTAATGCAAACACGCAATCGATATGCCATTGATATCGTCAAAATGTAATCCGTAGAGTGCAACATAAAAGAAATGGTTTAAGTATCAATCATTTAGTGTTCATCGGTCCAAACTTTCGTTTGACTGTCTTTATGCTTTTGTCTCCTTTAGAAACTTGCCTTCACAACTCCTCCGTGAGAGATCCTTTCTCCTTGGCGAGACTTCTTCTTTCCTTTGTGTGAGAGTTTCCCGGTTCCGTTCATCTCCTTGAGCTTCTGGTTTCCCCCCGTTCGCCACTTTCCTCCAACCCCTGTGCCCCTGATTTCTCTGTCTGTAGCCCCTTCCTCCCCTTTTCCGTTTCCCCATCCTTCCACCCTCCTTCCGCTCTTCTCCCCTATTTCTTCCTTGAGCTTCCTGGTACCTATTTCCTTTCAACCTTTTCCCCCTTTTTCTCCTTCCGTCCACCTTCCTCCACCTTCCTCCCACCTTCCTTCCACCTCACCCCCTTTCTGTCCCTTTCCTTAAACCTTCTTTCCACCTTTTTCCCCCTTTTCCCCTTCTGTCCCTTTCCTTAAACCTTCTTTCCACCGTTTTCCCCCTTTTCCCCCTTTTCTTCCAAGTTAATTTCCAAGTGCCCCACCACAGCAATCAGCTACTGCTAAAAGTGACCGCGCTCCAACTCCGAAATTTCTTTCGAGCTTCAAGAGTAAGGGTTTCTATGTTAAAACCAACCCAAACTGTATATTTGTTTGTCCAACTTTGTATTGCTTGATCACCAACAACGTAAGAGAAAATCCAACTTTGTATTGCTTCTTTTCTGAATCTCTTTATTTTGGGTTCCATATTTAAGAGTGTCAATTTCTAATCTGATATTGTTTTGGGCAACTGCTTAAAATGGTCCGAGATCAAGGAGTGTATTCAATTGAGATTTTTAGGGATTTTAATTCTTTTAATGAATCTAGGGTATTCAATTAGAATTTTGAGTAAGTCTTTGAAATTCTAGCAGTATTCAATTAGAATTTTAAGATAGTTTATTAAAATCCTTAGAAATATTCAATTAAGATTTTAAATGTGTATTCAATCAGAAATTGATTTTAAAGAATTTGAGAAAGTTGAGGAATTACAAGGAATTGAAGAGATTTCGTAATGTATTTTAAGCATCCACAAATCTCACCTTTTTATATGAGATTTCGAGGGAATTGAATCAAAATTTTATATGAAATCTCTACAAATCAATTAAACTTCATTAAAATCTCTCACATTCTCAATTGAATACACCCCAAATCTCAATTTCTCAATTCCTCAACTTATCAAAATCAAATATCGATGACATAAAAAACTGGTAATTTAAGAAATTCGGCCAATTTCCCCTGTTATTTTCAATTGTCGTAAATTTTACATTGAAACTTTTGTATGTTTTTCTGATTTTCGGTGTTGGTTTTCGTCGTTAAGAATCAAGGAATGGATGGAGCAGACGACCCTTCCGGATCAGTATTCAATGCGCTGCATGAGGTCCTCATGGAGCTGATCGCCAAGAATGTAAGGATTAAGCCCCTCCTCAAAGACATCAAATCCAGGTTAGACTCTTTGGAACCATTGTTGAAATATATAGAAAAAGATATAGAAAAATCCAAGAAATTGGATCTTCCGGTTGTGGAACTGGAAAACTTAGAAGTGCATTTGGAAGAGGGCATAGAGCTCGTTCAAAAGTGCATAAAGATTCGACGGTGGACCACATACAAACGGTACAAATACTCCAACAAGCTGACTGGATGGGATAAATCTCTTCAACGACTTTTGGAAAAGCTAGACGTTCAGGGAATAAGGGATATGAAGGACAGCCCGGTTTTGGTGAAGAATATAGAGAAGGCGGTCAGCAAAATTCAATCGAATCTGGGGATACCAAAACAACCCGACAGTGAAACTTGGTGTGCAGCACCTGAACTTCCACCGCTTGTGGTTGGGTTGGATTTTCCTCTAAAGGAATTGAAGAGGAAGCTTCTAAAGGACGAAAAGGTATCAATGGTTGTGCTGACTGCTCCCGGAGGATGTGGGAAAACCACTTTGGCTACAAAGTTTTGTCAAGACAAGGATGTCAAAGGTATCATATATTTTAAGTTAGCACTCGGAGTTGTATATTTTTTTTTGTGATGTAAAAGGTATCATATATTACAACTATGTCAGATTTAAATGACGCCTCAATGACAGATTTATTATGTTTTCTTTGGATAGATACATTCAAGGATAATATCTTCTTTGTCACGGTTTCAAAAAAGCCTAAATTGGAAAACATTGTTCAAGATCTATATCAACGAAAGGGTTTCCAGGTACCTACTTTCCAAAACGAAGTTAGTACAGTGACGTGGCTGCAACATTTTCTTAAGAAAGAAGGGCAGAATCCTATACTGTTTGTCCTGGATGATGTTTGGTCTGGATCAGAATCCCTTGTGCAGAAGTTTGATCAATTCAAAATGGAAAATTACAAGTTTTTGGTGACATCTAGGTCTGAATTTCGGGGATATGGTTCCCCTTATTATTTGCGATCATTGGATCGTGACAATGCGATGAAACTTTTTCATCATTCAGCATCCCTTGGAGATAAGAGCTCTCATATTCCAAAAGTTCTTGCAGAAAAGGTACTTTTTAGTTGCAATGCAGAGCATGTATAGTAAAAAATTAGTTGACTTGGTTTTGGAAAATTGTCAAGAAATCATGTTCACTTTACGCAAAGCATCCACAATCAAGTGAATGAACACGTCCATTTACCGTATAAATTTGTGAGCAGTCATGCATCTAAGCATACTTGTGGACTAAAACTAAAATTAGAATACAGTATATAGTTATTTAGCCATTTTCACATCATCGTAACTTGAATTTTGGCTCTGCAACTTAAAAGGTAACTGACTTTGTTTTGGAAAATTATCCTGCAGATAGTCGAACGTTGCAAGGGATTTCCGCTTGCTATTACAGTGGTGGGGAGATCGCTTTGCGGGGAGCCTATAGAGATATGGCAAAAAAGAGAACTTGAATGGTCTAAAGGTTTTTCTATTCTTGATTCAGAGACTGAATTGCTGCTCTGCCTTGAACGAAGCTTGGATGCCATAGATAAAGAAATCATCAAGGAATGTTTCTTAGACTTGGGTTCATTTCCAGAAGACCAAAGAATCCCTGTTGCTGCCCTCATTGATATCTGGGCAGAGTTATATGATGTAGATACAGATATAGAGTGCATTGCAAACCTCTATGAGCTAACCAAACGTAGTCTAGCTAATCTTGTTGTTACAAGGTGTGCATGCTTTGTTTTTTCTTGTATGATATTTTCGCTCTATTTTCCCCTTTATACTCACGACTGGTTGATGCTAATAACTTGTTATTGCATTATGTTGGTTGAAGAAATCTCTTCTAAGAAAATTAGTTTTGATCATCACCAGGAAGGACAATATGGTGGGGGACGGGTACTACAGTGAGCACTTTGTTACCCATCATGATGTTGTTAGGGAGCTGGCTATCTACAACACAAAAAAAGGACCAGTAGAACATAGAAAAAAACTGATTATTGACATATGTGGAGACAATCTTCCAAAATGGTGGAGAGAACAAAAGCATCAGCCAATGAAGGCCCGCTTAATATCCATAACAACTGGTTGTTCCATCGCTCCTTTTCTCTTTAGCAATTATGTAGACATGCACAAATAAATAGTTATTCTTGCTCACACGCACTCGCACGTGCACATGAAGCCTTAATAGTACTTTCATTTAGTTTCTTCTCCAGACACTCACAGTTGTTGCTTTGCAGATGAAGGGTTTTCAACAAAGTGGCACGACATGCAAATGCCAGAAGCTAAGGTTTTAGTATTGAATTTCCAGACAAAGAATTATGCCTTACCCGAATCTTTGGTGAACATGGATGAATTGAAGGCTGTGATAGTCACAAATTATGGTTTCTTACCTGCTGAATTGAGTAACTTTCAACTTTTGAGTTCGTTACCAAATCTTAAGAGAATCAGATTAGAACGCATCTCAATTCCTTCTATAACCAACAATCCCAAACAATTGGCGGGTCTGAAGAAGATATCCTTGTTCATGTGTAACATTGGTCAAGCTTTCAACAACGGTTCCATCTCAATCTCATCAGCATTCCCAAATCTAGAGGAAATGAACATCGACTATTGCAGTGATTTAATTGAATTGCCCGTCGAGGTTTGTGATCTTAATAAACTAAAGAAGCTCGGTGTCACTAGCTGTCATAAACTATCTGCCTTGCCTGAAAGGATTGGAAAGTTGGAAAATTTAGAAATGTTAAGGCTAAGATCCTGCACAGAACTGTCAAAGCTTCCACCCTCAATGAAGAACCTGGGAAAGGTAAACTTTCTTGACATATCTGATTGCTTCAACATCAAGGTGTTGCCCGAAGACATTGGTGAAATGAGTAGTTTAAGAAAGATCAACATGAGACAATGTTCAAGGTTGCAAGAGCTGCCTCCATCAGTCATGGATCTTGAGCAGTTAGAGGAAGTGGTCTGTGATGAAGAGACAAAATATTTGTGGGAGTCTTTCTCGTCGTGTCTCAACAACCTGAAGATTATTGTGACCAAAGAGAATATCAACCTAAATTGGCTCCACAAGACTCAGTTCTGAGGTATTCTAAGTTGCAGTTTACTGTATTCTAGCCGATATGCCATTTATATGTTGTTGTTATTGTTGTTATCATTGATATTGCAAAGTTAGAATTGTCAAAATATAATTTGTGATGCCCAACTGTAAGTGCAGTATTAGGATGCATGATCCTCACACAAACTCCCCTAAAAGTGTGGTGAACTCTTGTTACAAACTCCCCTATTGTAAGTGATGATTTCGTTCAGGTGTGCAACTGTTGGCTATGACCAACAGATTGTTTGTTTTATGTTATTAATAAGCCATTTGCTTGCGCCGCAAGAAACTGGCCTTCTTCTCAATGGATTGTTATTTTGGAGGGGTTAAATCCATATTTAGATTCTTTTTAATGCCGTGAGGACAAGGACTTAATAATTTTCTTGTGTTATGTTGGAACCAAATGGGGGGACCTCCGGGACCGGCAGTTGAGCACAAATTCGAGTAAACCTAAGCAACTTGCAAAATAGTAAAACAACCGTAAGCAAACCTTACCAAAGGTTCTTCAACGGTCAAGTTAGTGAATGATCTTTAGACTCAAGCAGTGGACAAGAGAATTCAAGTGTATGGATTGCGTTAATGTAGATGAACCTTAGACAGGTGTATTTATACCTTCGTTCTAAGCTGGGAGAATCTTAGGGGGAGAATCTTAGGGGATAACTAGTAAGTAGATATTACATCCTCTTATGAGTTATAATTACTTACGGCGCATGCTTATCCCTAGATTGTAGGGACTCCAAGACTAATAAAATCTGATTGTGTCCCTACTCGGATTAGATCACATGTCTTGCAGAACAAGTATGGTCATTTAGTGGAGTCGCTAGGACTCTTCTGCCTATTGCCCTAGAGTAGAGTGATGGTGGCACCCTACTCCCTCTGATAGAGCTCCACCCAGGGCTGGTAAGTCTATGACTGGACTTCTGAGGTAACAGTATTCGGATCAGCCTTACTCTAGTCCTGAAAAATCATGGTCCCGTAATTTTCCCTAACAATCTGTCTGAGAGGCAACATGTTCCCATTGAAGATGGATTGTTATCAAAGGCAATGCCTTTTGGAATAAGCTGGAATACATACCGTTTAATCTTCATGAATGCAAGGTGACCTTTTAACACTAATGTGGCAGCATTTCAGATTCAAACATGTATCTTCGTGTAGGTGCCATAAAGTTCGCAATGATGAAACATTGCGTCTGACTCTTGCGCACGAGAAACGAGAAATCTTCTTTGATATCCCTTGTTTTTCCTAGCCGTTGTTAGATCTTAATACAAGTCGGTCTAAATTCAACGGTTAGATGACTCCCCCAAATGATACCTATATATCCTCGGATCTTGCTTCTCTCCTCTACCATAAACTTTCATTGTCCAAAAAGGCTCCAACTTGTTATCTGTACCTATTTCAATATCCTCTCTCCCTTTTGAATCTTTTTTCATGGCGTCTTCAAGCAAGAAGTCTAAATTGGTCAAGGTTTCCCCTTATAATCTTTCTTTGACGAGAATTTGTAATCGAGAAGAGGGTGAGTCATTTGTTGAAGAGCACCATGATATCTTGTAAGACTGCAACGTTTGGTGGGAATCGACCACGATATCTACGCCGACTTGTCGCCATTGTCTGACCCATGTCGCCCTTGCATTATAATCTACCCCTGGTTCTTGGACTTAGGCATTCGCTTTCCGCTTTCTACTTTCATGAAAGGCATTTTATTGTGCTATGATATAGCAATTTGTAACCTTTTTCCCACCACCTTCAGGCTTCTTACTTGCTTTGAGTTGCTGAATAAGTGGTTCAGGGACTGAGTTGGATATCCCCAAGTTTAGGTTGTTGTACTGCATCAGACCGAGTTTGGATGACCACTATTATTTTGCGGTTAGAGCTAGCCTAGCTTGGGAGACATTCATTCAGGACATTCCCTTCCACGACAAGGAATGATTCAAAGATATACTAGTCGTTGACGGAGCTTGTGAAAGAGATATTAGCGGATTCCAAATCCGATCTCGTCTTCCAACTGACCCAGATTTCAAAGGTGGTCTATCTGGTATTAGCATATGCCGTCTAGACTTGATTCGCCGGGCAATGCAAATTCTGGCCGTTTCCTGCAATTAGAAGTGGTTGTTTTCCTCTGAGCACTTCAACAGCCGTGGGAAAGATATAGACGCCTTTCACTGTTCTAGATTCCCTAAAAAGAGTCAGAGTGGGTTGATGCTCGTAGCGTTCATAAAATGTCTCGTTCCTTTAAACCAGCATCAACTCTGTCACCTATCCCAAATAAGCTAAAATATCCTGGTAGTTATTCTTCTCACTCATTGATTGCGACTCCTCAGCTCTAGCTGGTTAGGTACATCCACTGTAAAGGTATTGGATAAGAGAAAGAAACCCATCTTCGAAGAAAGAGACGTATTACTATTCCGACGCCACCAACTTTTAATGTACTTACCCCTGCATCCGTAATAGATGAGGCACCTCTTCGCTACCCTTGCATTCACCTGCAATGTTGCCCCGGTCATCGGAGTCGAAATCGTCGTGCCTTCTATTGCCTCGGCGTCAACCTCTGTCCCTCAACTGCTACTTTCTGTAGATGGATCTCCCCGTTATGATGGTCTTTCGTCAACTGCTGCATTGAGAGGAAACAACTCATCCTCCCCTTGTGATTCGGCCTTCAATTGATTGTGTTGCTCTTCTTTCAGATGCTAGTGGTCTTTAAAATACGGACTATGCCCCAGTGCTGCTCAGAGTCGTAATTGCCCTCGCCGACTTTAAAGAAGATTGCACCTCTTGAAGACGTCATGATACGGTGCTCCGAGAGTCGTTATGAAGTACCTGACTCCATTTCCTTCATTTCTCTTTGTTGATATTCATGAATTCCCCATCATGTACCTTGTATATTATGTTAATATGTGGACGAAGGTCGCCTTGTTCTAACAAGTAAGGCGAATCTAGGAGCTTGAACAGATTTCGGGCCTTGAAACAGTGGCGATAATAGAGGCGGAACAGCGATTGCTAACCCAATTAGAAGAACTCAAGAATGCGCATGCCAGGTAGCAAGCTTTGGATTCTGCTCATGAGGCGGAGTTAATTCGCTACATCGACCTGGCTATTATTGAAGATAAAGGCCAAGGATTACTAGGAAAGTTCTAAAAAGTTCAGAGAATAGCTAAGGCTGGAGAGACAGGCCAAGGCGGAGTCAGACTAGGCTCTCGTTCCCTCGAAGGGAGAGTCAGAGTGTGCGTTTGCTTCAAAGTGGAATGCTTGGGCTAGGGAGCGGGAAGCTCTTCAAAAGGAGGTTGAGGATCTTCACCAAGAGGTCGACCAAAGACAAGAGTCTCAAATCAAGATCCAAGATTCACATCACGACTTTGGAATAAGTTACAAGATGAGCTTGGAACTCGCTTTGATTTAAGTATAACTTACCATCCGCAGAATGATGGGCAGTCAGAGCGAGTAATTCAAGTATTGGAGGATATGCCTCGTACATGCATACTTGATTAGGAAATGAACAGGCTTAGAAATCGAGTTATGAAATGTAAATGACAATACCATGGGCCTAAAGAAACAATCTGACATTTAGATATCCACCTACATTTGTAGAATAGTTCACTACTTTGGCATGATGGGAAAGTATCCGCTATCTGTTTCTTTTCTTATTCATGTAATCATTGTTATTCGCTCAAGTTAAAGGATCAACTGGCCACCCGATCATTGACACTCTACAGTTGAATGTTCATTGATTTAAGGAATAAGAAATGCAATAGATATGATGCTAAGAAAATTTTGCAAAGATACCCATAATTTTCTTGAAAGTTTATGTGTGTTCAACTAAGTGTTAAATGTATTCAGTATGCTTAAGATTTCGAACTTCACTTGGAAATGACAGTCCAGTAAAAGATGAAAACTCTCGACTTGTTAAGTAATTCAGTGTTTAAAGTAAATCTCAAGGACAAGATTTGTTTTAAGGAGGGTGGAATGTGAGACCTTGAAATTTTAGAGGTGTTTTTATGAACTTTGGATTACCTACGAATTTTACAATTTCTAGTTCCTTTTAAATGGGTGATGATTTTACTTGAGTTCAAAGATTATTTTGTGGTAAAAAGATGAAAGTGGATGAGATTACGAGCTCGTGGCATCTTTTGAATTAATTTTCAAAGCTCGAACGAACTTATAGTGGAACTTTAAATATGACAGATTGGATAACACCATGTGGCAACCAAAGAATGGCTGACTTTGACACATGGCAGCCACAAGTGATGGAATCAGCCACGTGGAGATCAATTTGACAGCCACCTTACGCAAGAGAACCTAGGAGCTTATTCATGGTTGTATATTGATAAGCTCCACCATGTTGCTAATTTATAAGAATTATCATGAAGCCTTGTTGTCAACTTAGCATGGCATGGTGATGACTAAGCTTTTAAGTTGGAAGGATTAAGGTGGAGCCATCATTAAGGTTAGATACAATAGACAAGTGTGTTTGTGACTCATACTTTTACAAGTAAGAGTTGTCAAAGTAGCAGGAAAGGTTATCCAATATAGAGTTAATGCTGCCCATTTCATCCAATGAGGAATAAGAGATTTCAGATTATTTCACCTATAAATAGGAGCAGCATCTTCTTAGTTTCAAGTGCAGCAATTATATAGTCGAGAATTAGGTGAGCTCAATGTATGATAATGGCATACAATGCATGCGATAAGAGTTCATGTCAAGCTTGTTCTTGCACAAATTGAAGGCTTTGAAGCCTATTTGATGACTGGAAAACGATTAATAAGAAATTAAGGTAAAGATTTACACTTGATCAGATTTCTGAGATTTTGTACAAGTTTCATATGGATGAGATTTAGAGAAATTTGATGTTTGACTCGAAATTCATCAAATTTGGTTTTTATACGACGTTTGTATGGAAGAAGTGAGTTATACTATTGATGGATTGTGTTTTGCCTTGAAATATATGTTTGAATTTCTAGGAAAACAGACCTCAAAGCCGCTGGTTTCATACCAGGTATTGAAATGTGAAAATAGTTTCAGTTTTGGGGTAAGTTTGTATATTACCAAAAGTTCAGGGGCCAAAGTGAAATTATCAATTGCTTGGGGCCTATTTGAAATAATAAAAGTTCAAACACAGATTTTTTATTCTAGTTAAGTGAAGGTCCCTATTGGATATAGTTGTTATAATGGGAATAAAGTTTAGTCATTATATATGGACATATAGTGACATATTGTAATTGTTGAACTAGGGACTCCAATTACTCGTGGTGCTTACGTTTAATCAATGTATTGGTGAGGAATATTACTTGCTTGGCTTGGAGACCAGATAGGGGGATCCTTATTTACCCTAGTTATGGATTTTTGTGCATATGTATACGTAAATATACGAATGCCTGTGAATGTTGCTTATATTTTGCTGAGAACCATGAAGAAAAAAGGTTTTGTTTTTATATCATGATATGCATGTTGTTTTATGCTACAGTTAAAGTGATGACTTCAGAGTGAAGGGGGCATACTGACCGCCTTGGGTTTCGATCCCCTAAACCTCCGGAAGGGCCACTACGAAGGGATTAGTACCGCTACCTTTCTAGGAGAGGTACTAGGATAAGTAAAGCATTAAAGGACACTCTCGCTACACCTTACCATAAGTATATTCATTCGGAGTTGGTGCAGGTAAAGGGGTAGTTGGTTATTAGACCGATCATCAGGCATGTAGCAATTTATTGGGATCCCTGTTTTCTTTTTAAAAGGGAATTGTGCAAGCATACAATCTATTTTCAAAACTAAACAAAGATGTTGTGCACCAATCATTTTCCAATAGTATATATAGTGACGTATACTATTTTTAAATCTAGCTGGGGGTGGATTCCCTGAGGGGGAGCTATGAAATATTTGTGATGCTCACCCTTACTTTATTACAGGACCAGTGCACGTACAAAAAGATGTTCTGGACTAAAGTCGGGACTAGCATTGTTTGTTACTTGTCAACTTCTCAGTCGTTCATTGACTCTTTCTACATATTTTTATCTATACATATACTTGATTGCCTCACCATCTTGAAGTGATTTTTGTAGCCAAACTCAACATTTTGCATTTTCAAATCGTACTAAAGAGTTGGTTTAGTATGATAATTACTTTAAACTTTTTGGTTTTGTTGTAGATTGTGAAGTTCTTTTCCTATGTAAAAATTTTATCAAAATTCAGTTACTCTTTTATTCTTCATTTTATCAAAATGATTTCTGCTTCCATACTGCTTAAAAATAAATTATTTTATTCCCCTCAAATAGCCTTACGTTCTATTAGGAATGAAGTGCAATAGTGTTGGATTTTAACACTATAGTTTTTTTTTTTACAAATAGAGCGTGGCACTGTTACGTGATTATTTTTGGGGTGTGACTGAAAAATGGTATCAGAGCGACGGTTGATCCACCTCTAAAGAATTTTGTTGTTCCTCTTTATTTTAAATTGTTTTGGTTCGAAAAAGAGTTTTGAATTCCACCTTCGATTTGCGTTTTGGATTGACTTTGCCATGTCCTTTCAATTCAAACTTCTACTTCATTTGTTGTCGAGTCAAATCTTGAATGAGTTGTTGAGTCAATATCTCTCATTTCAATTCATACTCTGTTGACAAGATGCCTAGTCCTTCGACAAGTCCAAAAGAAAATAGGGCACCGACAACAAATAGCTAAAATGTCTGGGGCTTTGCAAGCATCTACGAATGCTTATATGCGCACTAATGAGGAACGTACACATAATCGATAGATGTCTTATCTCGATCGTTTTATGAAAAATAAGCTGCTCAAGTTTTAGGGAACGCCTGAAGCTGAGAGTTTGTTGGAACATATTAAGAAGAAGATGAAAACTCTTCATGTACCACCATAAAGTTAACCTAGCTTCACATGTTCCTATGTAGCGGATTTATGATGGGCTACTATACGTGCTCAGTATAACATTGAAGAGATGAATTTTGATGATTTTGAGCAACTTTTTCTCAAGCGTTACTTTCTTGATGCCATGAAACATACTAGGATTCAAGACTTTCTTGATCTTAAGTAAAGGGAATATGACTGTGGCTGAGTATGTTGCCAAATTTAGTGAGTTGAGTAAGTACTCTGATGGTATTGCTCATGATTAGAAGACAATGGAAATTAAGTTCAGAAAAGGGTTTAGAGACTTTATCTGAAGGCATATTGTAGGTCAAGGACCTAAAACTTAACATGAAATTGTGGAAGCAACTTATAAGTTAGAGCAAGATTAATATAAAGGGTCAAGATCGAGAAAAATGATTAGGAAGTTTTTTAGGAACAAAAATGGAGTAGGAGTGGCAATGGTGAATATAGATTTAGGAGGCCAGGGCCTATTGAATGTTATCAATGTCATGAATTTGGATCTACTAGAGATAAATGCACCAGTTGCATTTATGGATCTCATGAATCGAGTATTCCAACCTTATTTGGATAAGTTTGTTATTGTTTTCATTGATGATATCCTTATTTATTTGAAGACTAGGGAGGAACATGAAATGCATCTCCATATAGTCTTACAGACTATAATGGATAATCAGTTATATGCTAAGAAGTCGAAGTGTGACTTCTAGTTAACACAAGTGAAATTCCTTGGACATGTTATATGTGGAGACGGAATTTGTGTGGATCTCAGTAAGATAGAAGCAGTATTGAACTGGGAGCAACCTAAGAGTTACTTGGAGATACGTAATTTTCTTGGATTAGTTGGCTATTATAGAAGATTTGTTCGGGATTTCTCAAAGATTGCAATTCCACTAACCTGACTCACAAGAAAATGAGTAAGATTTGAATGGAAAAATAAGTGTGAGTCGTTATTTGAGGAATTGAAAACAAGACTTACCACATCGCCGGTGTTAGTATTGCCTAATAACCAAGATCCATTTGAGATAAACACTAATGCATCGGCACAAGGACTCGGATGTGTGCTAATGCAAAATGGAAAAGTTATAGCTTATGCTTCAAGACAGTTAAAGAATTACAAGAGGAATTATCCAACACATGACTTGGAGCTAGCTGCCATAGTACATGCATTAAAGATTTGGAGATGTTATATGTACGGCCGTAAGTTCAATATTTATTCAGATCACAAAAGTCTTAAAGCATATATAGTTTCAATGTGATTTGAATTTGAGGCAAAGACGAAGGATGGAGTACATAAAGGATTATGTTTTTGAATTGTCCTATCATCCTTGGAAAGCAAATGTAGTTGATGATGCTTTAAGTAGAAAGACGAGGAACACTTTGTCTTATCTGATGTTGGTGGATAAAAAGATGTTTTATACAAGACAAGATTATGATCTAGAGGAACAACATGATGACATAAGTGCTTATTTGGCAAATCTTAGTTTAGCACCTCAGTTGGGAGATGTATAATGCAGAAACAACAGGAAGATCCTAAAGTACAAGAAATAAGGCAGAAGATAGTTTCAGAAGAAGCACTTAAGGAATGGAAGCTTCATGAAAATGGTAGTTTGAGGTACAAAGACCAAGTGGTTGTACTCGAGAATGAAGAAGTTAGAAAGAAAGTATTACATGAAGTTCACAGAATGCAATTAGATATGCATCCTGGAAGTACTAAAATGTACAAGGATTTGAAAAGGCAATATTGGTGGAAAGGTTTGAAGCGTGATATTGCTATTTATGTTGGCCAATGTGTAGTGTACTAACAAGTAAAGGCAGAGGCAGAACACCAGAAACCTTTCGGAATGCTACAATCACTACCGATCCAAGAATGAAAATGAGACAACCTCATGATTGATTTTATTACCGGCTTACCAAGATCAAAGAAAGAACAAAATGGTATTTAGGTGATAGTTGATAGACTTACTAAGGTAGCTCACTCTCTGCCTATGAAGATGGATTCGTCTATCAATTACTTTGTCAAATTGTATATTGAATGGATTGTTCGATTACGTGGAATTCCAAAGACAATAGTCTCAAATCAAGATCCAAGATTCACATCACGACTTTGGAATAAGTTTCAAGATGAGCCTGGAACTCACTTTGATTTAAGTATAGGTTACCATCCGCAAATTGATGGACAGTCAAAGCGAGTAATTCAAGTATTAATTCAAGTATTGGAGGATATGCCTCGTACATGCATACTTGATTGGGAAATGAAAAGGCTTAGAAATCGGGTTATGCAATGTAAACGGCAATGTCATGTACCTGAAGAAACAACTTAGAAATAGGAATCCGACAGTTAGATATCCACTTACATTTGTAGAATAGTTCACTACTTAGTGGCATGATGGGAAAGTATTAGCTATATGTTTCTTTTCTTATTCATGTAATCATTGTCATTCGCTCGAGTTAAGGGATCTACTGGCCACCGGATTTTTTATACTCTACAATGGAATGTTCATTGATTTAAGGAATAAGAAATGCAATAGATATGATGCTAAGAAAATTTTGCAAAGGTGCCCATAATTCTTGAGAGTTTATGTGTGTTCGACTAAGTGTTAAATGTATTCAATACGCTTAAGCTTTTGAACTTAACTTGGAAATGACAGTCTGACCAAAGGTGGAACCTCTCGAGTTGTTAAGTAATTCAGTGTTTAAAGTAAATCTCAAGGACGAGATTTGTTTTAAGGAGGGTGGAATGTGAGACTTGAAATTTTAGAGGTGTTTTTATGAACTTTGGAGTACCTACAAATTTTACAATTTCTAGTTCCTTTTAAATGGGTGATGATTTTACTTGAGTTCAAAGATTATTTTGAGGTAAAAAGATGAAATTGGATAAGATTACGAGCTTGTGGTATCTTTTGGATTAATTTTCTGAGCTCAAACGAACTTACAGTGGAACTTTAAATATGACGGATTGGAGAACACCATGTGGCAATCAAAGAATGGCTGACTTTGAGACATGGCAACCACAAGTGATGGAATTAGCCACGTGGAGATCAATTTGACAGCCACCTTACGCAAGAGAACTTAGTAGTTTGTTCATGGTTATTTATTGATAAGCTTCACCATGCTGTTAATTTATAAGAATTATCAAGAAGCCTTGTTGTCAACTTTGCATGGCATGCAGATGACCAAGCTTTTAAGTTGGAAGGATTAAGGTGAAGGTGTCATTAAGGTTTCATACAATAGACAAGTGTGTTTGTGACTCATACTTTTACAAGTAGGAGTTGTCAAAGTAACGAGAAGGGTTATCCAATATGGAGTTTATGCTGCCCATTTCATCCAATGAGGAAGAAGAGATTTTAGATTATTTCACCTATAAATAGAAGCAGCACCTCCTTAGTTTCAAGTGCAGCAATTATATGGTCGAGAATTAGGTGAGCTCAATGTATGATAATGGCATACAATGCATGCGATAAGAGTTCATGTCAAGCTTGTTCTTGCACAAATTGAGGCCTTTAAAGCCTATTTGATGATTGGACAACGATTTCTAAGACATTAAGGTAAGGATTTGCATATGATCAGATTTCTGGGATTTTGTACAAGTTTCATATGGATGAGATTTAGAGAAATTTATTGTTTGACTCGAAATTCATCAGATTTGGTCTTTATACAACGTTTGTATGGAAGAAGTGAGTTGTATTATTGATGGATTGTATTTTGGCTTGAAATATATGTTGAATTTCTAGGAAAACATACCTCAAAGCTGTTGGTTTCATACCAGTGACTGAACTGCGAAAATAGTTTCAATTTTGGGGTAATTTTGTAAATTACTGAAAGTTCAGGAGCCAAAGTGCAATTATCAAAAGTTTGGGGACCTCTTTGAAATAATAAAAATTTCAAATACATAATTTTTATTCTGGTCAAGTGAAGGTCCTTATTGGATATAGTTATTGTTATGGGAATAAAGTTTAGTCATTATATATGGACATATTGTGACATATTGTAATTGTTGAACTAAGAACTCCAATTACTCGCGGTTCTTGCATTTAATTGAGGTATTGGTGAGGAATATTACTTGCTTTGGCTTGGAGACCAAGTAGGGGAATCCTCACTTACCCTAGTTATGGAATTTTGTGCATGTATGTATATGTAAATAAACGAATGCCTGTGAAAGCTGCATATATTTTGTTGTGATAGGACCATGTGGAAAAATGGTTTTGTTTTTATATCATGATATGCATGTTATTTTATGCTACAAATTCAAGTGATGACTTGATAGTGAAGGGGGCATAGTGACCGCCTTGGGTTTCGATCCCCTAAACCTCCGGAGGGGCTACTACGAAGGGATTAGTACCGCTACCTTTCTAGGAGAAGTACTAGGATATCTAAGGGTAGAGCATTAAAGGACACTCTCGCTACACCTTACCATAAGTATATTCGTTCAGAGTTGGTCCAGGTAAGGGGGTAGTTGGTCATTAGACCAATCATCAGGCATGTAGCAATTTATTGGGATCCCTGTTTTCTTTTTAAAAGGAAATTGTGAGCATACAATCTATTTTCAAAACTAGACAAAGCTTTTGTTGTGCATCAATCATTTTCCTATAGTATATATAGTGTCGTATACTATTTTCAAAACTAGCTAGGGGTGGATTCCCTAAGGGGGATCGATGAACGTTTATGATGTTTACCCCTACTTTATTACAGGACCGGTGCACCTACAAAAAGACGTTCTAGACTAAAGTCGAGACTAGCGTTATTTGTTACTTGTCAACTTCTCAGTCGTTCATTGACTATTTCTACAGATTTTTATCTGTACATATACTTGATTGCCTCTCCATCTTGAAGGGATTTTTGTAGCCAAACTCAATGTTTTTCATTTTCAAATCATACTAAAGAGTTGGTTTAGTATGATAATTACCTTAAACTCTTTGGTTTTGTTGTAGATTGTGAAGTTTTTTCCCTATGTAAAAATTTTATCTAAATTTAGTTACTCTTTTATTCTTTGTTTTACCAAAATGATTTCCACTTCCATACTGCTTAAAAATAAATTATTTTATTCCCCTCAAATAGCCTTACGTTCTATTAGGAATGTAGCGCAATAGTGTTGGATTTTAACACTATAATATTGCATTAATAATAGAGCGTGACACTATTACGTGACCCTTTTTTTGGGCATGCCAAAGAGTTTCATATCGTACCTGATAATATTGTGTAGGTAGGGGTTGACTTCTTCGTGCCTTGCCCCAGTTCGTAGGGTACTGACATCAATACTTGCCACATGGTGTCAGAAAGAGTTTTCCCTGTTCTGAATTGCATGTTTGTTTCCAGGGAATCTCAAGCAAAAGTTCTTTAGAAACATAGACATCAGCATGTGGGTTATAAACACTTTTTGAATCTTTTTGTCAGGCTCTATGCGTTGGACCTGAGCGTTTATGATCGTACTACCTTGGTTGGCTTGACTAAAGCATTTCCGCGAATCGAAGCTTCATTGGAATAAATTCCTCTTGGGATTTACCTAGTTTGAATTCCTCATTCGAACTTGCTAACATTTGGTGTTACAGAGCTTACTTGACTTAGTAAGTTGGTTCGAGATAGAAGCTGTCATACTCAGGGTCGGATGTTAGAACCACCCTCGAATGAGTTTTGGCTCGCTCTTTCGACTATTCCCTAGAATGGCGAGCTCGGGTTTGAATGTTATAACCCATAACCTTGCTGGTTGCATAAACTTTCCGATGGCCGGATAGTGCATTAGACTTTCGGGTCAAGGCTCTATGTGTCTACAGCAGTAGCCTGCCAATTGTTATCGCGCTTATTACAGTTCAAGTCTCCTAAGCTGCTAACCGTTCCAGACGTATTAGGCTAAATGACGCTCATATGGCAGTGTAACTTTGAATGTCTTTAGACTTGCATTGTTGCGAAGTTTTTAAAGTTTGGGCCCTGTTTTCAACGAGTAAGGTGCTCCATGCATCATTGAAATATAAAGAAAGAACACGTATTTAAGACAAATAGATGTTTCTATATTCATGATCAAGGTAAAATTAATTGACAATGGGGCGTGAATCCGAGAAGGATAACCTACATATCTTATGGACGAAGAAACAAATCACTAGTATAGTTCTAAGGAAAATATGATATGATGTGAAAAATTATATCAAGTATCACTTTTGACGATATGCCTATGGTGAGGCATTGGGAGATGAGTTCTTCTCGAACTTGTCTTCACACAGACGATTGCTTTGTGATTGGGTCTGGAAATGACTGCCTACATATCCCGAGAAGGGTCGCGTGTAGTTTATGTGAGATTCACTTTGTTTTAGGTCACCTGGAGTGGTCTACAAGGGTTTCAATTTTCTTCAGTAGAGATTCTATCCTTTTACATAAGTCCTCCAGTTTCTCTGATGTTAAATTCTTCTCTGTTTGGAGTCATTTGGGATAACGAGGCGAGATTCTATATTTAAAGGGGATATTTCCCGTGGCATATAACCATTCTCGGCCTAGGATAACGTTGTATAGAGATAGACTATCCATCACATGGAAAGTCATCATATGTTCAGCTGGTTTTGCTCAAACCATAAAGCGTTATGGTTTTGCTTAAACTATGAGGCGTTATGGTTTTGCTTGAACCATAAGGCATATTGTCTCTATGGTGTTGAGCGGCGTCCCCGTAAAAGTTCGGACAATAGACTTTCTTAAGTTGACTTTGTTCAGGATGCTCATCCTTACAGTTATCTCTCTGAAGATGATGTTGACTTCTAACATGTCGTCTATTAGGGCTTTGCTGACCATGGCATCTTTGATTTGTAGCCTGACAACAAGGGTGCCATTGGAAGATAGGTAAGCAATATCTGGCTTGGTTGAATGACCTTTCATCTGAGGTTCTCCCCGGATTGTCTTTCTTATCTTTTGTGCTTTCTTGAAATATTTCTGCCATTTTTTTATGCGATTGATGCTCGGGAGGAACTTATTACGTGAGTGTTGAGGGGTAGAGGTCTCAGAGTTTTATGTAGCCTTGATAAATATGTTGTCGGGAAGGGCTTCTGGATCAATGCATTCTATATGGTGTAGAGTAAAACTTTCAAATTTGGCGAGGGTATTTCTATAGTTTTCATTCTCTCATTCAGCCCGGCGAGCTTCATCCTTTATCTAACTTGTAAGTTCCTCTTGAGGTCTATCATTGACATGTGTACCTTCGGACGTTGTCCCAAACCTGGTCAATGAAAAAAGCTTCTTCTTTATTCGGGCTTATGGTTTGTCCAAACAACTATTTTCTAGGTGTGGCCTCTATAGAGTAAAGTGGTATGGCTGAGAGGAATATGGGTTCACTCTCAATGAAAGCACCAATTGTTGAATCAAATATTTTTACCTTTGTTAACGGCGATTGAGCACAAATTCGAGTAACCTGAGCAACCTGCAAAATTGTAAAACAACAGTAAGCAAAGCTTAGGTCCGCTGGGGGAGGGGGAGTGCGCCCGCCAAAGGCTCTCCGACGGTCAAGTTAGTGAATGATCTTTAGGCTTAAGCAGTGGGCAAGAGAATTCAATTGTATAGATTGTGTTACCGTAGATAAACCCTAGACGGGTGTATTTATACCGACGGAAAGAAACCTTTTTAGGATAAAATCCTCGTTTTAAGCCAAGAGAATCCTAGAGGATATCTAGTACGTAGATATTGCATCTCTTAGGCTTAAGAATTATGATTACTTACGGCGCACATCTATCCCTGGACTATAGGGACTCCAAGACTTATAGGTCTGGTTGTGTTCTATCTGGATCAGATCGCGTATCTTGCAGAACAAACATAATCATCCAACAGAGTCGCTAGGACTCCACCTAGTGCCCTAAATAGAGTGATGGTGGAACCCTGCTCCGTCTAATACAACTACGCGCGCAATTGGTGAGTCTATGACTGGATTTCTGAGGTAACAATATTCAAATCAGCCTTACTCCAGCCCTGGAAAATCATGGTCCCACATGCTAAATATCAAAGAAACAAAGACCACAAATTGATTAAAAGAGACTTCAAGTTAGTCAGCATTCTTTGAGTAAAAGGAAAATTGCAAAAATAAAGTCCAGTGAATGAAACAAAGGAATATACTAGCAAACATTCAAGAAACATTAATAACATAAGTGATAAACAAATCATATAATAACATGAAAATAATGGAAAATACAAGCGATTGGGCAAGTTTAGACATATTCGGGCAAGTTTCCAAGCATGAGAATTCTACATAAGAGAATTCTACAAGTTTAGACTTTGCGGTTGCAAGTGATGTACTATTAAGAGAATTCTACAAAGGAAATCGTTGCTACAAGAGGGAAGTAGCAGAGGTACAAATACAAATGAATATTTGAGATACAAAAAGAATAATTGAAAAGTAGGCTGTAGAGCTTTTAGAAGTCTTTTTGGCTTGAGTTGAGTGACATTTTCTCTAATCCCTATGCTACCTTTTATAGAAGTTTCATCTTCCAGAATTAAGATTTCTTAATTCGGTTCATTCCCTTTCATTCAAGTTAGTGATGTGATGTTTGTCAAACGATGTGTCTTCTTGGATACACAAGCTTTGATCATCTCGAATTTACATATGTTGCCATAGTAAAACATTTTTCCTGTGAAACTTGGCTGAGTAAGCTTTCTTTTTGTGTGAACGAGGGTGAACTTGCCGCCCAAAAATGCCATGTCAAAAGTACTTTTAAATCTTGGACTAGCCACTATTTATTTCTGCCAAAATAAATATCCAAAATCACGAGCATGAGTCAAAGAATATCCTAGCCCTTGGTCAGGCCCAATTTGTTTAATTATGGTCCAAGCATGCAGTTAGCTCCAAGCAGAAAGAATGGTTAAATATTAATCATATATTACTCATTGGTCCAAAACTTTCGTTTGTTTTTAGGGGTGAGTTCAAAAAATCGAAAGCTGAAAAAAAAAAAAAAAAAAAAAAGGGACCAAACACCTAAACCGAAAAATCAAAAAACGAAAAAAAAATCAAACTTGAAAAGGAAAAACCAAACTGAACCGAACTTGATTGGTCCGGTTTCAGTTTTGAAGGTTCAAAAACCGAATCGAAACGAACCAAACCGAATTCTTTTACACTTTATGAATGCATGCCCATGATGTTTCTTTTTTAAAACTTTGTTGCCAAGTTTAAAAGTAAGCCTAGGATTAAGGAGCATACTTGGTTCAATTAGAAAAGATATTCCATTGGTTATAGAAGAAAGTTTGGGAAGGTTTTGGAACTTAGAAGAGCTTTTTCTATTTGTTTGCTTTTGAAATGGATACGGTGATCATTTTTCTTTGCAATTGAGGTTGTTGATAGAATATGATTGGTTAATATGATCTTGTATATGTACAACTAACTACCTTCCCACTTTCCCCGTTTTCTTATTATTAGTCTACCAAGGCAAGCCTCTTTTCTAAAGTCCATGTTAAAAAAAGATCAACATTTATAAAATAAAAAAATCAAAACCAAACCGAAACCAAACCGAAAAAAAAAAACCAAACTGAAAAAAACTGAAAGAAAATCGAACCGAAGTTTCGGTTTTGGGAAAAAACCGAACCCACCCCTATTTGTCTTTATGCTTTGTCGCCTTTCGAAACATACCTTTGGTTTGTAAATTTTGTTTATAAAATTTGGTCTCCCTAACATTTTTCACAAATTAATTGGATAAGAAACAATGTTTTCTGAGAAAAGTACAAATCTGGTCGGCCTCTACCTGCAAGTTTCCTGGTTAATTTCCAAGTCCCCCTCCACAGTCAATCAGTTATTGCTAAAGTCAATGCGCTCCAACTCCGAAATTTCTTTCGAGCTTCAATCGTAAATAGTAAGTACTTATGCTAAAGCCCAGACAGTTTGGAGAAGAAAACCTATTTTTGTTAATCCCATCTTTATTGATCACCAACAACGTAGGACTTAACGTTATCCATTATACTTTAGAGCAAAATACACAAAAAGCATAATAGCACAACAGAAATAACACAAATAAAAATCAATTAGAGTATGTGCATACTTAAAAAACCGAATTGGCTTTGTAAGACTCTCTCTAAACCTTAGGTTAAAACCTACAATTTTTACCCCAGAATATTTAGGTTTTAACCTAAAAATAATTTTTCTACTCCAACTCTTAAGGATTAAATTTTTTGCCTAAGATTAGTAAAGAATGAATTTTGGATATTTTTTTTTCTTAAAGTAAATGATTTTTTTTTAAATTATGTAAACTATCCTAATTTAATTTTATGAACATTTGAACCTAAAAATATTTAGATTCCGATAAATATTGAAAATCACTAAACTGACAGCATGAAACTCATGGAACAAAAGAATATGAAACACATAAAAGATATTTTTTTAATTACTTTAGCCGTTGGATTTAAATTTGAACTGTTAGATATTCTTCCTTTTTTTTACCGTTGGATTTGATCATATTAGATTTTAGCCTTTGGATTCAATGAATGTATAAGTATAAAACTATAAAAATACACATATATGGAGTCCACTAACCCAGGCGGAATTCTGGCCTCAATTTGCTTCATAATGGGTTTGGGTTAAAACTCATATTTGCCCCAAGGGTTGGAGCAAGTTAGGAGAGGTTTAGAACCCAAAATTTGAGTTTTACTCTAAGGATTAGAGTAGGTCTAATGAGTAGGGCAAAAAGAAATTTTAAAAATCAAGGGTGAAAATTAGGTAAATGATGAGGTTCTTTTCTGTAATTGAGAGATAGCTGATATTTTCAATAAAAAGAGAGCTGATTTTTAGTAAACAACACTGAATTTTTTGCGTATATTCTATGGGAACATAAGGGAATTATACTATAGTCTCCTCACATAAAATTCTAAGCTCTGTCATTTTTTCGTTAACCTATAATTCATGCAAACGAGATTAATTAGTTCATCAGTGGATTTATGATCATGTAAATGAGATAAATTCATATGTTCGTTAAACATGATAGAGCTCATGTGAGTAGGGAAGCATATAATTTCCTTATGTTTTCATAGCATATGCACACAAAAAATTTAATTATATGTGTATAAGTATATTTTTCATCATCTAGTATACCAAAAAGAAATAAAAAAAATGTATATGTGTATAGTATTCATCATCTAGTATACCAAAAAGAAATAAGAAAGTAGCATCTTCACAATAAATTCTCTTAAATAACTTACATTAGGCTGATGAATTCACTCACAACAAAATTTGCACTAAAGAAAATCATGTTGCACTGCTTTCTAATAAAATAAAGGTAATGTTATCCACATATCTATTTTTACTTGTTAGTTCTCACTCTCTCAATTTTCAGTCATTGGATCAAATGAATAGAATAAAATCAAAGGTAAACTAATGAAAATGACTTGAAAACTTTGAGTTTTAACGATAATGACAAAATAAAGGATAAAGTGAATAGTACTAGGATTGATTTTTGGGAACTTTAACGAAAAGCATCCGGTACTGTTCATTTTAACGAAAAACCACATTTTTACACTAAAAAGTCAATCCTGGTACTATTCACTTTACTCTTTATTTTGTCCTTATCATTAAAACTCAAAACTTTCAAGCCCTTTTCATTAGTTTTCCTTTGATTTTTTAGTGTAAAATATGGTTTTTCGTTAAAGTGAACAATATTTGGAGCTTTTTGTTAAAGTTCCCTAAAATCAATGACTAAAATTTGACGAGAGTGTGTGGGAGGAAATAACAAATGTGTGGATATCACTAATCTAAAATAACAAGGTCAAAAGGAAGACAAAGTGACTTTCTTTTAGAGCTAATACAATTCTTTTAGAAAGATATTTGATTGCATGAACAATAAAGTCCTTGTACAATTTAAATTAAAAACTCATAGAAAATTATATTCTTAAGAAAAGAAAACTATACTTATATGACATAAAAAAATTATTAATCAACATTGAAGCTTTTGTGCATATTCTACGAAAAAATAAAGAAATTATACTATAGTTTCCTGAAGAGAAATTTCAACTCTATCATTTTTCGTGAACTTGTGATACACGCTAAAATGAGATGAATTCTTTGATGATGAATATTTGATACACGTAAATGAGACATATTCCTAAGTTTATTGAAAATGATGAAGCTCATGTGGTAGGCCAAAATACAATTTCCTTGTGTTTTCATAGCATTTCTCCAAAAAAAAATTGTTGAATTTTTTTTAATATATATAAATATAATATCTTCTCATCTTCTGGTTTTGTGCATATTCAACAAAACCAAAAATAAAAAAAAAAAACTTGCTTTAAGCCTATGAATTCTTTTCTTTAAAAAATGGGGACAATTGGTGGTAAGTCACAGTTATCCACCTCTTCCGGGGGGTTGGGAAGACTCATAGAGGCATTTCAGCCTCCCCCTAGCCACAGTTAAGCAATTCAGTCACAATAAAATAAAAAACACTTTGTGTGATAAATGTAGACGTATTCATATATTCTACGAAAATATAAGAAAATTATACTATGGTCTCCTAGCCCACAAGAAATTTCCAATTCTGTCATTTCTAGTTAACTCGTTATTCACGCAAACATGTTTAATTTATCAATGGACATATGATACACATAAATGAGATTAATTCATAAGTGCATAGACAGCGACGGAGCCAGAAATTTATGCTAAGAGGGGCCTTTAAGCTAATGAAAGAAATTAGAAAAAAAAAATTAAGTAACATCATTGAAAATGTTAATCAAACAAGAGTGATGGAGCTTTAAAATTTGTATGAAAAAATTAGTATTGAGAGAAATCATAGTAAATAGAATTTGTCCTCACATCTTAATCAACATTGATAATAACCTTATAACTAGCTCAAACTAAACTATTATTATGAAATTTTTCTTTTAATATTATTGATCTTCCTCTCTCGAATGTATATACCTTGTTTTATATAAACTAAAAAAGAAGGAATTAGTTTAAAAGATATCAAAATGTTGGCAGAAGAGTACTTATAAGTTATATATGGTAAACTTTATTTTAGGTGGGGGGGTTTAAAAATCATAAGGTAGTTTTCCATCTGCATGTGTCGACCCCAGGACCTCATGATAGGTCTAAAATCTGATCAACCTATACACCACATTCTCATTCTTGCAAAAGTCAGTACACAATTAATATAAGTTTAAATTCCAGGCCCTGGACTGCCCTACTCTCCATGTGGCTCCGCCACTGTGCTTAGAACATGACAACCCATGTGAGTAGAGAAGCATATAATTTCCTTATGTTTTCATAGCATGTGCTGAAAAAATTTATATGTATCTAAGTATAGTTTCTCATCGGTTGATAATCTAACAAATCGTTTGACAAAAAAAAAGTATAGTTTCTCATCTTCTAGTATACCAGGAAACCTATAGTAGCATCTTCAAAATAAATTCTCTAACTTACACTAGGCCTATGAATTCACTTGCAACATAATATTTTCTCCCTCAAACAGAGGGCAATTGTGTTAATTTTTGAAAAATTAACCATAACGTTTCTCCCTTAAAAATATAGGTAAATATTAATTTATTTTTATTTTTTATCTTCTAGTATAAAGTTTGTGCATACTAAAAAAAATAAAATAGTAATCTTCAAAAGTTTAACCATACTTGTATATATTTTCTCATATATACTTTCACCCAGCACCCATATTTTTTTTTTTCAGTTCTATAAAGTATACTTTCTCCGAAGTTTTTGTCTAACAAAAAAAACGATCATTATCAACTTCCAAAAATTAAAAGACCACGTACATAATAATTAACTGAAATATATTGAATTAGCTAAGGTAGTTGCATGTTAGTTCAACTTTTTGTTTTCTCTTTACCATTTCTTCGAAGTTAGGAATGGAATTATGAAAAGAAAAAAGGCCAAAATAGTCTTTGTCAACTTTCTTGAGGTCGCCCACTACCCCTTCAATACGCCTTTCTAAATATAATTTGTTGTCGTCGTCGTTAGAGCTGCACCTTCCAATACTCTTTCATTTACTTTAATCCACCGTGTGCTTTGGCTCAGATTCCAGGACGTTTCCAAGAAACGATACTGTAGAATAGTTGAAGGGTCGTTTAGCGGTTTCGCAACCACTTCGGATACAATTTAATGGCAGTGTGATGCATCAACAGCTTTGTCAATGCATGATTTTTGAAAAATGTTACCGAGGTTACGTTTTCAGATTATATTTTGTAAACTAAATGATGTGGCAGTTGATGGTTGAATATTTTGTTAATGCATGATTTTTGTTTATGCATGACTTAATATTACGGAATAGTAGTATTCATATTCACTTGTTAGTGAGAAGTCTTAAGTTCGATCTCGTCAAAGGCGAATTTGAACTACATTGTTGTTAGCTCATTGTAAGTCTCATCCCATCCATTGTCTTTTAGTATAGAAAAAATCGTTTGTTAAAAAAAAAAAAACCCATGAATAAAGGAGTAGGATCATCTCCCCTCTTATTCTCATCCTATTTCTTTCCGTCCTCTCACGTATTATTTTTTGTCTTATTATCTCTATAAAAAAATCAATATAAAATGTTAACGTAGCTTAATCATAACCGTTCAAGTAGGAGTGAAGAGAATAAAAAAGAGATAAGGATGGAAGAGAATCCTCAAAAGGAAAAAAGTAAAAAACTTTTGGTCTAATCAAGATATGCCAATATTGTAGATTCACAAATAAAAAACCCACGATCTGATCGTACAACCCTAAGGCCATCTCCAACCGAAGGGTCCAGAGGGCCAGAGGGCCGAAAATAGCCCTAAAATTGTCTCCAACCGAGAGATAGGCCAGAAGGCTGTGGAATCTAAGAGGGCCCCACGGAATCGGAAAGGGCCAAAGGGCTAAAGGGCTAACCATAATTTTTTTAAATGTGTCATTTCCTGTCGGTTATAACCGATAGGAATACATTCTATTACTTAATATAAATGTATTACTGTCGGTTAAATAATATAAATGTATTCCTGTCTCTTAAGAAAAAATTCAAATGCAACGGCTAGCTCACTAGCCGTTGCATTTGAATTTATTTTTTTTTACAGTTTTATTATTATTTTTTATTGTTTTATTATTATTTTTTATGTACAAAATTTTTCATATAACTTCTATTTTTTCCTATAACTTTTATTTTACAAAATTTGTTTCATATTTTTTTTTTAAATTCCATTTTTTCCTATAACTTCTATTTCACAAAATTTGTTTCATTTTATTTTAAATTCTTCTTTTTTCCTATAACTTCTATTTCACAAAATTTGTTTCATTTTATTTTAAATTCTACTTTTTTTTAATTCCATATTTTTTCATTTTATGTTTGGCCTTATTGCCCTCTGGCCCTCGGGTTGGAGACGTTTTTTTGTGACATGGCTAAAACGAGCCCTTTGACCCTTTGGAGACGGAGGTAAATATGATCTTATACTGTTCATTAAAATATTAATATCTTGGAGGATCTTGGAGGGCCAGAGGGCTAAAACGAGCCCTCTGGCCAGCCATCGGTTGGAGATGGCCTAAACTCTCTTCCGAAATACGTATCTCTCACATTATAATAGGGATGTGGCTGTTGTTGAAATCATTACAAGAATGAAAAATATGAAGTCTTGCCTAATGTCAAGTTTTCGAAATGTAGATTTCGTGTTTCATTTGTCAAAAATAATTTTTCTCATTCAATTTACTTGTAGTTTAATTGGTTAGGGTTTTGTTCTACAACAAAAAGTGAGAGGGGTTTTGAGAATTGAATAAGATAAATAATACGATAAAAGTGATTTAAGGTATATGTAGAAATCTTTTATTTTTAAAAGAAAAAAATCTTATAAAGTCAAAATTGTAGTTGCATAGTAAGGTATATAAGTATAATTTTTTCTTTTAAACCTCATAAGATAGAAATTATCATTACGTATGTAAGTTGTTTAATATTATATTTAAATATGAGGTGTATTCAATATAATAAAGGGAATTTTATCGAAAAATTTCAGGTACTATTCATTTTAACGAAAAACTACAATTTTATACTAAAAAGTCAATCCTGGTACTATTCACTCTATACTTTATTTTATCCTTATCGTTAAAACGCAAAACTTAAAAAAAAATTTTATTAGTTTTCTTTGTAATAAAGGCCGGAAGGAATGTCTAAATATTATTCGTTAATTGCATTTTGGTTCAAAACTTTCGTTTGTCTTTATGCTTTTGGCTCTTTATGCTTTTGACTCAGAAACTTACCTTCGCAATTTAATTGGATAAAAAAATATGTCTTCTGAGAACAGTACAATAGGTTGGTCGATTATCTCTACCACTCTCACCATGAAGTTTCCCAGACATGGTGATGCAGTTTCCTGGTTAATTTCCAAGCGCTTCACAGTCAATCAGCTATTGCTAAGGTTAACGCGCTTCAACTCCGAAATTTCTATCGAGCTTCAGTAGTAAGTATTTCTATATTAAAGGCCAGAGAGTTCGGAAAATAAAATATCTTGCATGATCACCAACAACATAAAAGAAAATCGACTTTATGTTGCTTGTTTTCTGAATCTCTTTGTTTTGGGTTCCAAATGTAAGAGTTTCTCACTTTTCCACAGTTTCTAATCTGTTATTGTTTTGGGAAAGTAGCTAAAATGGTCCGAAATCAATTCTCAAATTCCCAATTCTGAACTTGTCAAAATCAAATATCGATGATATACTGAAAAACTGATCATTTCAGCTATTGGGCGAAAAATGATCATTTCTGCCAATTTCCCTGTTATTTTCTGTTGTCGTAAATTTTAGATTGAAACTTTTGTAAGTTTTTCTAATTTTGGTGTTGGTTTTTGTTGTTAAGAATCAAGGAATGGGTGGAGAAGGCGGCCTTATCGGCGGGGCTGGTCTCGGAACACTATTCAATGCGCTGTATGAGGGCCTCGGGGAGCTGATTGCCAAGAATCTAGTGTTTAAGCCCCTACTCAAAAACATCAGGTTAGACTCTTTGGAGCCATTGTTGAAAGATATAGAAGAATCCAACAAGAAATTGGATCTTCCGGTTGTGGAACTGGAAAACTTAAAAGCACATTTGGAGGAGGGCATAGAGCTCCTTCGAAAGTGCAAAAAGATTCGATGGTGGATCGTCTACAAAAGGTACAAATACGCCACTAAGCTGATTCGATGGGATAAATCTCTTCAACGATTTCTGGAAATACTAAACGTTCAGGGAATAAGGGATGTGAAGGACAGCACGGTTTCGGTGAAGAATATAGAGAAGCTGGTCAGCAGAATTGAATCGAATATGGGGATACCAAAACAAACCGACAGTGAAGCTTGGTGTGCGGTACCTGAACTTCCCCCGCTAGTGGTTGGATTGGATTTTCCTCTCAAGGAATTGAAGAGGAAGCTTCTAAAGGACGAAAACGTGTCAATGGTTGTGCTGACTGCTCCCGGAGGATGTGGAAAAACCACTCTGGCTACAAAGTTTTGTCAAGACAAGGATGTCAAAGGTATCATATATTATAAGTTGGCACTCGGAATTGTTTATATTTTTTTTCTTTGTACATTCATGGCAGATTTAAATGACGCCCCAATGACTGATTTATTATGTTTTCATTGGACAGATACATTCAAGGAGAATATCTTCTTCGTCACGGTTTCAAAAAAGCCTAAATTGGAAAATATTGTTCAAGATTTATATCAACGCAAGGGTTTCCCGGCACCTACTTTCCAAAACGAAGGCAGTGTAGTGACGTGGCTGCAACATTTTCTGAGGGAAGAAGGGCAGAATCCTTTACTGATTGTCCTGGATGATGTTTGGTCTGGATCAGAATCCCTTCTGGAGAAGTTTGATCAATTCAAAACGGAAAATTTCAAGTTTTTGGTGACATCTAGGTCTGAATTTCGGGGATATGGTTCCCCTTATTATTTGCAATCATTGGATCATGACAATGCGATGAAACTTTTTCATCATTCAGCATCCCTTGGAGATAAGAGCTCTCATATTCCAAAAGATCTTCCGGAAAAGGTACTTTTTAGTTGCAATGCACAACATGTATAGTAAAAAATTGGTTGACTTGGTTTAGGAAAATTATGAACAAATTATGTTCACTTTACGCAAACCATCCACAATCGAGTGAATGAACACATCCATTTACCATAATTACTTGTGGACTAAAACTAAAATTAGAATACTGTATATAGTTATTTAACCATTTTCTCATCTTAGTAACTTGAATTTTGGCTCTGCAACTTAAAAGGTAGTTGACTTTGTTTTGGAAAATTATCCTGCAGATAGTTGAGCGTTGCAAGGGATTTCCACTTGCTATTACAGTGGTGGGGAGATCACTTTGCGGGGAGCCTATTGAGATATGGCGCGAAAGAGAACTCGAATGGTCGAAAGGATTTTCTATTCTTGATTCAGAGACTGAATTGCTGCTCTGCCTTGAAAGAAGCTTGGATGCCGTTGATAAAGAAATCATCAAGGAATGTTTCTTAGACTTGGGTTCATTTCCTGAAGACCAAAGAATCCCTGCTGCTGCCCTCATTGATATCTGGGCAGAGTTATATGATGTGGATACAGATATAGAGTGCATTGCAAATCTCTACGAGCTAACCAAACGAAGTCTAGCTAATCTTGTTGTTACAAGGTATAGAGTGCATACTTTCTTTTTTCTTGTACGATATTTTTGCTCGATTTTCCCTTTTATATTCAGGACTACTTGATGTTGATAACTTGTTATTGCAATATGTTGGTTGAAGAAATCTCTTCTAAGAAAATTAGTTTTGATCATCACCAGGAAGGACAAGACTGAGGGGGACTGGTACTATAGTGAGCACTTTGTTACCCAGCATGATGTTCTTAGGGAGCTGGCTATCTACAACACAAAAACAGGACCGGTAGAACATAGAGAAAGACTGATTATTGACATATGTGGAGACAAACTTCCAAAATGGTGGAGAGAACAGAAGCATCAGCCGATGAAGGCCCGCTTATTATCCATAACAACTGGTTGTTCCATCGCTCCCTTTCTCTTTAGCAATTATGTAGACGCACACAAATAAATAGTCATTCTTACACATGCACGTCCAGCCGACCCCACTTAGTGGGAAAAGGCTTTGTTGTTGTTGTTGTTACACATGCACGCCCGTGTGCATTTAGTCTTAATAGTACTTTCATTTTAGTTTCTCATCCCGACACTCACAGTTGTTACTCTGCAGATGAAGGGTTTTCTTCAAAATGGCACGACATGCAAATGCCACAAGTTGAGGTTTTAGTGTTGAATTTCCAGACAAAGAACTATGCCTTACCCAACTCCGTGGTGAACATGGATGAATTGAAGGCTGTGATAGTCACAAATTATGGTTTCTTACCTGCTGAATTAAGTAACTTTCAACTTTTGAGTTCATTACCAAATCTTAAGAGAATCAGATTAGAACGCATCTCAATTCCTTCCATAACCAAGAATCCCATACATTTGGCGGGTCTGAAGAAGATATCCTTGTTCATGTGTAACATTGGTGAAGCATTCAACAACTGTGCCATCTCAATCTCATCAGCATTCCCAAATCTAGAGGAAATGAACATCGACTATTGCAGTGATTTAATTGAATTGCCCTCCGAGGTTTGTGATCTTATTAAATTAAGGAAGCTCAGTGTCACTAACTGTCATAAGCTATCTGCCTTGCCTGAAGGGATTGGAAATTTGGAAAATTTAGAAATGTTGAGGCTAAGATCCTGCACAGAACTGTCGAAGCTTCCAACCTCGATGAAGTACCTTGGAAAGGTAAACTTTCTTGACATATCTGATTGCTTCAGCATCAAGGTGTTGCCCGAAGACATTGGTGAAATGAGTAGTTTAAGAAAGATCAACATGAGACAATGCTCAAGGTTGCAAGAGCTGCCTCCATCAGTCATGGGTCTTGAGCAGTTAAAGGAAGTGGTCTGTGATGAAGAAACAAAATATTTATGGGAACCCATCTCATCGTATCTCAAGAACGTAACGATAATTGTGGCCAAAGAGAATATGAACCTAAATTGGCTCCACAAGACTCGGTTCTGATGTGTTTCCCCAGTGAACCTTGCTCTTCAACCTCTGTGTTGGTTTGTGTTTTTAATGAAACTTTTAAACTCTACTGTAACATGTACGAATAAGATCATGACCATAAGTCCTAAGGCCTGCTATTTGTTTCAGATTCGTATAGTAAAGTGCTAATGTAAAAAGATATACTTAATCCTTATTTGTGGAGGATTGAATAAAAGTATGAAAACTGGTTTTAACATTTTGTATACAATAAGGTAACTTATTCAGTATTGAATAAGGATTCTAATAGGAGAATTACATGGATTGATTGTGTATAAATAGTAGCCTATGTTCTCACAAAACATACGCTCAGTATTTTGGGAGGTATACTAAGGCAGGTCAATAGAAAGGACCTTTTGCTCTTTATCTGGAGAAACATGGCATCGTGGCACAATATACGACACCTAGAACGCCACAACAGAATGGAGTCTCATAAAGAAGGAACAGAACTTTGATTAGGATAGTAAGGAGCATGGTGTCTAGAGCTAAACTTCCAGCATTCTTATAGAGAGAAGCACTCAAAACAGCAACTTAAATCCTCAACAGGGTGCCAACCAAAGCTATTTCACAAATCCCTTTTGAAATTTGGACTGGAAGAAAACCAAATTTTGATTATTTTCATGTTTGGGGTTGCAAGGTTCTATAATCCACATGAGCAGAAATTAGATGCAAGAACTCAATCTTGCTATTTTGTTGGCTACTGCGAAAAGTCCAAAGGGTTCAAGTTTTATGATCCACAAGCTCATTCGAGAATTCAAGAGTCACACAATGCTGTTTTTCTAGAAGATCAAGATGTGGCATATTTGAATCAAGATGAATTTAATTTTGAGGAACTAATCTCGGATGAATATGTCTCTCCTGCAGAAAATTACAAGATTCTTTCCATATTCCTGCAAAAGATTAGTCCAAATGAAGAAGAAGATCATCAAATGGCAGATTGTGGACTTGAAACAAAAACTACATTTGATCAGACTCGGTTGGAAGATCATGTTGTGCAAAAACAACAACAAATTGAAAGTTCAGAAGCACCTCGAGCTGAACCTGAATTAAGAAAATCAACAAGAACAAATAAGTTAGCCATATCAAATTATTATGTCTATTTGCAAGAATCTGAGTATGACATAGGTGATATTGATGATCCCATCACCTACAATCAAACTATAGAGAGCTCACAATCAATCTTATAGGTCAATGCAATGAAGGAGGAATTAGAATCGATGAGCAAAAACAAAGTCTGGACATTGGTTGAATCTAATTCCAAAATCAAGCATATAGGTTATAAGTGGGTTTATAAAACCAAATGAGACTCTCAAGGCAAAATTGAAAGATACAAAGTTAGATTAGTTGCAAAAGGGTTCACTCAAAGAGAAGGTATTGACTACAACGATACTTTTTCACATGTATCATCAAAAGATTCCATGAGGGTCACAATGGCTTTGACTGCACATTTTGATTTGAAGCTGCATCAGATGGATGTCAAGACCACCTTCCTTAATGGAGAGCTACACGAAGATATTTATATGAGGCAACCAATTGGATTTGTTGAAAGGGGGAAGGAAGATATGATTTGTAAATTAAATAAGTCAATTTATGGTCTCAAACAAGCTTCAAGGCCATGGTATCTCAAATTTGATCAAGTGGTTAAAACTCATGGTTTCACTAAAAACAAGTTAGACGACTGCATCTATCTCAAGTTCAGTGGATCAAACTTAATTGTTTTGGTGCTATATGTCAATGACATATTACTGGCCAGTTCTAGTTCTAAATTACTGCAGAACACTAAGTCCATGCTTAGTGTTAATTTTGATATGAAGGACCTTGGTGAAGCTCACTATGTTCTTAGAATAGAGATTGTGATAGACAGAAGGTGGAGACTTTTGGGTTTATCTCAGAAAGGCTATATTGATAGAGTGCTAACTCAGTTCAACATGGAGCATTGCAATGGAGGCCACGTTCCTGTCAACAAAGGTGATAAATTCATTAGAGCACAATGTCCCAAGAGTGAAACTGAAGTGAAAAAGATGAGAGACAAACCTTATACCTCATTGGTGGGTAGTTTGATGTATGCAAATGTTTGTACGAGACCTGATATTGCCTTCATTGTTGGCATCTTGGGTAGGTTTCAATCAAATCCTGATGAAGCTCATTGGACTACGGCAAATAAGGTATTGATATATCTGCAACGAACCAAGTCTTTCATGCTCATGTATGGCAGAGATCCACAGCTAGAAGTCACTGGATATATTGATTCAGATTTGGCTGGAGACTTAGATAAAAGAAAATCCACTGGAGGCTATGTCTTTATGCTTGGAGATTGAGCTATTTCATGGAAGAGTTCTAAGCAATCTATTATAACAACATCTACCATGGAAGCAGATTTTGTAGCCTGTTTCGAAGGCAGCAAGCAAGCTATTTGGCTCAAAAATTTCATAAGTGAGTTGAAGATAATGGATTCAATTCAAAAACCGATGAAGATGTTTTGTGACAATACTTCGACTGTGTTTTTCTCTAAAAACAATAAGAGGACTTCTGCTAGTAGACTGATGGATGTAAAATTTTGAAAGTTCAAGAAATGGTGAAGGAAGAAGCTATAGAAGTACAACATCTGAATACAAATCTCATGGTTGCATATCCTTTGACTAAAGCTTTACCAATTGGAGTTTTCAAAGCTTATGTTACTCGAATGGGAGTGCTGGAATCTTTTGATCAGTTGGAGTAGTTGCTGGTACAGAAGTATTGAAGGTGATGACATCTTTGTAGGTTTATAAGTTGAGTTATTAGTTAGTTTTGCTTCAATTATTTTGTTTCAACTAGTTTTATGTTTTAGCTAGTTTTGAATAATTGAATGTTTTCATTTGGGTTCAATTTTTCCAGATTATCTGTGATGAATTGTTCTAGAAGACAAATTTTGTTTTATGGTTCTTATAATGCTTTAAAGTCAGTCTTTGATTTGATAAAGCAGTTGGTGGAATTATAAAGTGTTGTTCATAGTATTACTTATGATCTTTCGAGATTTTGGTTTGAGTAATTACTTGGATTATGTATCATGTTATTCAAGTGGTTTGAATATTGAGATGATTACGATTTAGTATCATGTGTTGATGTTAAATGTTTTGGCTTCAAAAGTGGGAGCAAACTTGTTTTGAGTTTGTCTTTAATCAGTTGGTTCACAATGTTACAAGGGTGCAGATTTAGTATTTGTGATTTTGAAATTAGCCCTATATTGTATCAAGAGTGTGAATTTCTGGATTCAATACTTTGAAATGCATTGATAGATTGTTTGTGATGTAGTAATTTTTCATTGAGATTTAGTGATCACTTCTATAATGATATGAATTATTGTGCGATGGTTTTGGGTCATGATCAAGTGGGAGAATGTAAGAATATGATCATGACCATACGTCCTAAGGCTTGCTATTTGTTTCAGATTCGTATAGAAAAGTCTCAATGTAAAGAGATATACTTAATCCTTATTTGTGAAGGATTGAATGAAAGTATGAAAACTGGTTTTAACACTTTGTATACAATAAGGTAACTTATTCATTATTGAATAAGGATTATAATAGGAGAATTATATGGATTGATTGTGTATAAATAGTAGCATCTGCTCTAACAAAACATACTCTCAATATTGAACTAAGAGTCTAAGACCTATTGTTAGTTTGAGTATTATTGGTTTTGACAGAGAGGAGAAGATCTGCTACTTGTTTGCCCATGGCTCCATCTTCTACTGTTGCTGCAGGTTAGTTTATATTCCATCTTCTCTAGGAGGTTTATTCATTCTTACATAACATGGTTTCAGATTCAATCTCTTTGTACAGTTTCTTGACTTTTTTGTTTAGAAATCTGTTTCTGTAATTCAACACCGCAATCTCATTCATGCTCTCCCAAAATAAATTCAATACCACAAGGTTGAAGAGTCTTCGTAAGATAAGAACTTTCATGTCACGGGATCAGGTGTTAATCTGATTGTGGGTAAGTTTATGCGGTATCTATACTAACGTCAACAGGTCAAGTTTACAGAACTGTTCACATATGGTCTAGATGAATTGCCAAATCTAGAGGAATTGATTGGTTATCGACTTCTAATCAACATAGAAGTCAGTGACAAAGTAGATAATGAATAACAATATACTTCAGAAGAAAATACTCAAATTCAATACTATAGAGAATTAATAACATCCATTATACATTAAAAAAATACACAAATTTAATACTTTGTAACATAAGAAGAAGGCACAACTGAAATGTCACAACTAATAATCCATTGAGTAAATTGTAACAATGGTCTCTCAACTTTAATCAAATTAGAGCAATGGTCCCTTAACTAAAAATTCATTATCATTGGTCCCTCAACTTATCAAAATGTGTAACTATAGTCATTTTCATCAATTTCGTCAAAATTTTGTCAAAATAAGTTATGTTGGAATAACCATTTATATAATTAGGGTCCCTCAACTCATCAAAGTGTAATTATGGTCCTTTTCGTCAACTACATCAAAAATTTTGTCAAAACGAGTTATGTTAGAATGATCATTGCTACAATTGGGTTAGAGTTAAGGGACAATTTCTGAATTAAAGTTGAGGGACCAATGATAATGAATTTTTAGTTGAGAGACTATAGCTACACGTTGTGATGAGTTGCGGGACGAATGGTAATGGATTTTTAGTTAAGGGACCATTGCTCCAATTGAGTTAAAGCTAGGGACTATAGCTACAATTTACTCTAATCCATTAGAGTATGTCAATACTATAAAAAAAATTAAAAAAAAAATTTTTTAAATGACTTGGCTTTGTAATGGGAGGGACACTAAGAAATTTCACAGCTAAGAATCAATTAGAGCATGACAATTAGGTAAATGAGGAGGTTCTCTTTGTATAAACTATAACAAATAATTGTACATTAGAAAGATAGTTGATATTTTCAATAAAAAGAGGCATATTTGTCGATTTGCCATCTGAACTTGTATGGAGCTGCCAATTTCCCCATAAACTTTAATTTTAGCCAATTACGCTCTTAAACTTTTATAATTAGCCAATTTTCCCCTTGAATTTTAATTTTAGCCGATTACCCCTAAACCTTAATCAATAGACAATATTCCCCCTAGCGTTAGATTTTAAAAAATTTCATCTAATTTTCCATCCATCTTGATAATGGAAACAACACATAACAACTGTATAAGGGTAAGAAGGATGAAAAATTGAATATAAGTTTTTAAGATCTAGCGCCAGGGCGGGAATTGGCTATTTATAAAAGTTCAGGGAGAGTAATCGGCTAAAATTTAAGTTCAAGGGGGAAATTGGCTAATTAAAAAATTTTAAGGGCGTAATTGGCTAAAATTAAAGTTCAGGAAGAAATTTGGTAGCTACATACAAGTTCAGGGGCAAATCAACAAATACCTCTAAAGAGAGAGCTGATTTTTATTAATCAACATTGAAGTTTTTGTGTATAAACTATGAAGCCATAAGGGAATTATGCTATAGTCTCCTCACATAAAATTCTCAACTCTATCATTTTCCGTGAACCTATAATTCACACAAATGAGGATCAGTTTATTAGGGGATATATGATACACCTAAATGAGATCAATTCATATGTGCATTAAACGTGACAGAGTCATTGTACAATTTAAATTTAAGAAAAGAAAACTATACTTTCAAGACATAAAAAGTTTATTAATCAACATTAAAAAATGTATGCATATTCTATGAAAAAATAAGGAAATTATACTATGGTCTCCTCATAAGAAACTCTCAACTCCGTCATTTTCGTGAATTTGTGATACACGCTAAAATGGAATGAATTCTTCAATGAACTTTTGATCATGTAAATGAGACATATTCGTAAGTTTATAAAAAAAAGGAAAACTAATGAAAAGACTTGAAAATTTTGAGTTTTAATGATAAGGACAAAATAAAGGGTAAAGTGAATAGTACCAGGTTTGACTTTTTAGTGTAAAAATGTGATTTTTCGTTAAAGTGAACAGTACCGTGGGTTTTTCGTTAAAACTCCCTATAAAAAATGATGAAGCTTATGTGAGTGGACCAGAATACAATTTCCTGGTGTTTTCATAGCATATGCACAAAAAATTAATGTCGAAAAATAAGTTTTTTTTAATGTATATAAGTATAATATTTTCTCATCTTCTAGTACAAGTTTTGTGCCTATTCCACAAAAACAAAAACAAAAAAAATAAATAAATAAACTTACATTAAGCCTTCGAATTCTATTTTCCAACATTAAGCCTATGAATTCACTCAGAATATAAAAAAAAATTGCCTAATAAATATAGACTAATCATATTAGCTAAAACAAATATACTTTCCCATAACCCTCATTTTTGTGCATATTCTACCAAAATGATAGAAAATTATACTATGATCTTTTCACAAGAAATTTCCGACTTTGTCATTTATTGTTAACCCATTATTCACGCAAACGGGTTTAATTTATCAAAGGAAGTATGATACACATTAGTGAGATTTGAAAGCCCATGTGAGTAGAGAAATATATAATTTCCTTATGTTTTCATAGCATGTTCACAAAAAAAATTAATGTTGTTGAATAAATTTTATATTGTTGCAGTCCTATTGAATAGGAATGTGATTGTATAAATCCTAGTAAATATGGGAATGTATTTTATATTCCTAATAGGAGTATATTACCTATTAAATGTTGTAAAGGGAAAGGTTTTTACCTATCCTACTACTATAAATAAAGGCATAATGGGGTGGAATAGAACACACCCACAATTACACACATCTCTCTTCTTCTCTCCATGTGCCGCAACCCTTCTCTCTCTATGGCCTCCATAATTGTTCAGTAAATTATGTCTACAACACGTTATCAGCATGCTCTTGACGTTGCGCTAATGAGAGTTTATTCTTCAATCAGGGGAGTATTACGTTTTAATCATTCTTTTTTATGATTAATTTATTATTTTGAATTAATCTACATACTATTGATTCAATTTAATTTTTCTGTGTTGAACGTGATACAATGCATTGGAGATGCAATTCCGGCTTTCCGAGAAGAAACTTCTACAAATTCAAAGGCTTTTATTTGTTTTCTGCCAATCAGGTACGCTTAAAATAAAGTAAGATATTTGAATCAACCTTGAAGCATGAAAACATTCCCCATGATGCATGAACGCCCCTATGTTTATATTTTCCTTCCAATATATATATATATATATATATATATATATATATATATTGTATATATTTATATATCTGTAAATATATATATTTGTTTCATGCATTACGCATATATGCTATGTGGAATTTGTGAGTTAAAGAATCAAAATAAATTAGAAGCATATTAGGGTTTGTAGAACCCTAACAATTTCGAAAAAAAAGGGGAACTTGGATGCAAAAACCAGGCCTCGGCCTGGACGTCACCTCGGCAAGGCATGAAGCCCCACGCCCCAATTTGCTGTCTTGGTCCGAATACCAGCAAGCTTATGCTTGCTGGGCTCTGTGAAGCCCTAAACCCGTATGCACCCTAAACATATGGCTTGCATGCCGCAACCTTTTGGTTGCTGGGATTGTGCAGCAGCAAAGGGCATGTAGCCCTGGCATTCTGTCTACGCCAGCAAGCCATACAGCTTGCTGGGCCTTGCAGCAACCTAGCCCGTGTCTTCCACTGCCAGCCCAAATTGGTTGGGCTTAAGTCCTTGCGGCCCGTATCCCTGCATGACGCCAGCCTTGTGGTTGGGCCTCCTAGGCGCAACAACCAACAGGTCAGCTTTGCTAGACCTGCACCGTGCCCCCTTGGTCCAAGTATGAAACCCAGCTGTGGTTGGGGTTTCTCCCATCCACCCCGTGGCCTGCAGCCACCATCCAATGACCTTTGGGCCGTGTCTTATGCTTAAGACACCCACCCATGCCCACATATTTTTGGGGCATATTTTTTAATAAAATGCTATTATTTATCATTTTAAATAATTTTAACCCGAATGTTATTATTATTTTTGCTTCTACAATTGACCCTGTTTGGTCCCGATTTATTGAATTAATTAAAGTGACCTGCAATCCATTAATTTGATAATGAATCCAAAATTATTGACCTGAAGATCACTTTTGGAGGTTAACGATTCAATAATTTATTTGTATACTTTGAACCGTTGACTTACTTTCTTAGTCCCGAAGCACTTACACTTGAGTTCCCGAAGAACCTCAGATCCACTACACTTAGTTGTATATTGCATTATGTGTTCTTCCAGGAACCTCTCTTTTATGAACTAAACGTTCATAAACTAAATTGAACCTGTAGTTTCAAATTTAGTGCCTTTGAAACTCGAAGATTTCATAAAACAATACACCCATGAAAACCCGACGTTTTCATGAAAACCATGGCTTAGAACTCGAATGTTCTAACTTTGATGCTTATGGATGATTCATTCCCATAGCACCAATCACAATCTTGTTATGTCCAATTCAGTGGATTATCGAACCGTAACAAATTCGATTTTCCTGATTTGGACGTTTCTAAAAGAAAACACTTTATGTGGGGTACAAGACGTGAATCTCCACTTGACTATCAAGAAGCTAAGAAACCATTGAAGCCAACAATGGCATGGAAGAGCTGAATAAGCCTCTTCCATGATCTTCATTCGAAGACTTATGCCCAAAGCATTACAAATGGAAGTACCTCTTGCATGAGGATTCCATGGCTCTTTGGCTCGCTCCTACAGACTGTTTAATCATGAAAGACATTGCCTGAAGCACATCATGATTAAGTCCATGAATGAATACAATTCTGAAGTTTATAAATCCGATCGAATTTTGACTGGAGAATACTTTTCTCGTCCTTCCATGTTTCTCACTCGCTCCTGAGGCAGCAGTGTAGAAAGCGGAAGTTTACCAAATTCTCGGATCTGATTACTACCACAAATGTGAGAGAACGGTATAGAACCAGTTAGGTCAAAGCCTAACTAAATGGTGATGCACTGCTTCGGCAAGGGATACACCAAATGGCATACTCTTTCACATCCAAATTCGAGTTTGTTTTTACAACATATGGTAGAATCAAGGCCTGCCAAGGTGTGGCATCATGCCCGAAGCATGATCCTTGGTACCTTAGACCTAAAACTTCAAGAACAAGGGATATTATTCCTAAACTTTAACCCTGCATAATCTACTTCCGTCTTACTGGAATAGATCATTGGTTATGCACATGTTCGTGCCCCTGTTGTTGAGGAGTACCATTCTAGTAGTTAATATGTGAGACTAATTTTGCTCCACCAAACACCGTTGGAATAGCAAAATTTTGACATGGATGACCTTGTTGGCCAAATCCCCTTAATAAACCATTTACTTTGTGAACAATTTTCCATGTTCTTTGATTCACGTTTGGTGTATGTTTTACTTATGGATAATCTTATTGATATTGTCCTCGAATATGAGTTAATTGAATCATGTTTCTTAATACATGTGACCGATTCAACTAAACACGTGATTAGGTAGGAATGTCAGAAAATTAGTTGTCTGGATGAATCCGTACTACGCACACTAACTTTACACCTAAATCACATCTCTAACAACGACTTCAAGTCTATCCAACCTGATTAAGAGCATTGGCACGCTCCTCATTGTATGAATGGTACTAAATCACCATTTAAGGGACTTTAAATTCTCCCTAACGTTGAGTTTTTAAGGATATTCGAGATGACAATGATCATAAATGAAACCAATGAAGAAAATAGAGTGAAATATCTTTGCACCACCTCTAAAAATGAGCCTACAGCTTTGATTTAGGGCCAATGGGTTGTCTCCCAACTGGGAACACGACACATATGGCCAGCCCGGAGCCAGGTGATTGAGCAGTTTACTTGCTTTGGCACGATCTTTTGGGACACTTAGGTCGAACAATGATGCTACAACGCATCTCCTTACTTAAAGTAAGGATCTTGTGCCTACAAGCACACTTTGCGAAGCCTGCTCATTAAGAAAATTGATTTTCTATATCATTCCTTGCAAAGATACGACACGACTCTCTTTTCGTAGTGGATTCAAGGGAATATTTGTGGACTAATCCAACCAAAATGCGGACCATATAAATACTTATGGTTTTGGTTGATGAATCGACAAACTGGTCACATGTTTGTCCACAAACATTACTGCTAAACCTCATGGCCGATTAAGAGTTCACCACCCTACTTATCACTTAAGGTCCGGGAGACTGGATAATGTCGGAGAGTTTATATCGATGGTTTTCGATAAAGTATTGCATGTATTTTGGGTTTATAATTGAACATCAAATTCCCATGTTCACCCTAAAATAGCCTCACCTAGCGATCATAAAGCACAATTTAAATGATCACCCGAATTTTGGTAAACGTGCCAAGTTTTCGGTTTCTACCTAGGGCTATGCAATCCTTGTACGCAGTTATGTTGGCCGCCTTGAGGCCCATTGCCACCCAACCTATATGACGTTATAGTTGGTTACTGGGTACGAACCTGACAATTTCGTATTTAGGCATTTGGGTGTGCATTCTATGTGCCAAGTTACGCCGCCGCAACGTACCACCATGGGTCCTCAAAGAAGGATGTGTATCTTTTGTCGATCATGATTCTCTTTCACACTAGCTCTCTTCGAGCCCTTGCATGTGATCTTTTTACCGTTCATTTGCGGGTTGTCACTTTAATGAGACAGTCTTCCCACCGTTAGGGGGAGATAAGAACGTCAACGTTCATGGAGAACGGCACGAATTTGCGTGGACGTTGCCCACTATGTCTCATCTCAGTCCCCATACCGCACAAGTATGATAAGCAAATGCGATGACTTCTAGATTTCAGAATCTTGCTCCATATGCATTCATCTGATCTAGCTAAATTGACGAGATCATATACCAGCAACAAACATGCCTACAAGGATAGACGTACTTAACGGACGTCGAGTCAACATCCCTGGAGGGTGTGCCACCCCTGTTGGACAGTTTGGACGCCTCTGTTGGACAGTCCTGTACACCGACGGATAGCCAATCAATCTGTCTTGGCCTGGAGCACGACAGATCATTCGGTTCGTAGGATTCACTTCCCTAAAAGAGGAAGATATGGCACAATAATGAATCTAAACTCGATCGCTATCTCAAATCATTTCCATCTTATGAGATTAATCTGGATTTCTCCCAAGACTTAAAGTTCTTGGTCTAGTATACTAGTTTGGATGAGCTAAATGGAATTGAAATGAGATTATCATCGATGATTTTTTCACTTATATGGTAGCTACCGACATAAATGAAAAGCGACGATATCAAACCGTGTTTCGTTGATTAAATGACAACGTAGAACTGATTGGACAACTGAAATTACAATCTAGGTCAAATTCCTTACCAAAGTGTGTATTGAACCTGTCGTTCCTACACTGCCCAAGGTAACCCTATTATATTACAAGTGGGAAAGGAAGCGTTATGAGATGAATGAAATAGTGCAATATGATGCACGTCCTGTGATTGATAGCAGCATTATGAAATATGGTTAGTGTTTTCTCCATGGGGATATAGATATGGAGATTTACATGTAAGTTCCTGAAGAATTACATGGACTGTTTCAAATAGTTCCAAAACCGCGGAACACATTCTTAACTCGTTTTAAGGCGTTCACTTATGGATTGAAAAATCTGACGGATGTGGTATACCCGTCTAAGTGATTATTTGATCAATCAGGGATATGAATTATGCCCTTACATGTTAAACTATGAAGTCTTATTCCAAATTGCTAGAGTTACATTTTATGTCGTTGACACGAATTTCACTAAGACTTCGGAAGAGCTTGAGAAAACTGCCTCGTACCTGAATATGGAATTTGAGATGAAGGATCTTGGGAAAACTCGTTTTATGCCTTGACTTGAAGTTGAAGCATTGTTATGACGGTATTTTGATCTACCAGTCGAACTACACCCTGAATGTGTTACCTTTGAGTATACCTATGATCGTCCATATGTTATAAGCAAATGAGACCCTTAAAGAGGTTATGGAATCCGAAATTCCATATCTAAGTTCAACTTTGCGCTTCGTTGTACTTAGCTCATTTTATTTAGACATAACATCTCCATCATTGTTGATCTTGGTAAAAATGCAGCACTGTGCCTACACGCAACCACTGAATTGGTATTAAAGACGTACCCTGAAGGTACTACATGGGCAAATCCCAACGCATCTTAGCAGATCCAACCCCTCTGATCCTCGAAATGATGTTTGCCTTGTTTGTTATACTGATGCAGGTTACTTATCAAACCCGCACAAAGTATTTTGGTGATTGAACTATTTGATGTTTGGGGTATAGACTTCATGGGACCTTTCCCTTCTTCACATGGCAATCTCTACATCTTGGTGGCGGTTGATTATGTCTCTAAGTGGGTGGAGGCAATAGCTTCTCCAACATGCAAAAGTTCTGTGGTGTTAGGTTTCTTGCAGAATACTATTTTTCCCCGATTTGGAGTACCTCGTGCTATCATCAGTGACGAAGGTACGTATTTCTTAAACCGCACCATGGCTGCCCTTTGTGCCAAGTATCATATTCACCATCGCATAGCCACCCTATATCATCCACAAACATCTGGACAAGTTGAAGTATCTAATCGGGAGCTCAAGAGGATTCTTGAGAAAACTGTCAGTTCATCTCGAAAGGATTGGAGTTTAAAGCTTACTAATGCTTTGTGGGCATATAGGACAGCTTATAAGACACCAATTGGGATGTCTCCTTTTCGTTTGGTGTATGGGAAAGCTTGCCATCTGCCTATGGAACTTGAGCACAAGGCATATTGGGCTATTAAGCACCTCAATTTTGACTACCAAGCAGCGGGAGAGAAGCGGAAGCTGCAGTTGAATGAATTGGAAGAAATAAGGAATGATGTTTATGAGAATGCAAAGATTTACAAGGATAAGACCAAGAAATTTCATGATGCTCACATCCTTCGTAAAGAGTTTCAACCGGGTCAGAAGGTTTTGCTTTTTAATTCGAGACTAAAACTATTCCTAGGAAAGCTCAAATCACGTTGGAATGGTCCATATCGTGTTGTACAGGTCCATCTTCATGGGGCTGTGGATATCCAAAACATGCAAACTGGTTTTGTCTTCAAAGTTAATGGACATCGCTTGAAGTTATACAAGGAGTCTCTATATGATCTTGCTAAGGATTCCATCACTTTGAAGGAACTTGTTATTTGAATCAAATTGCCAACAGAATGTCTAGCTCTAGACAGTAACTAAAGCGCTTCTTGGGAGGAAACCCAAGCTTTCTATCTTTCATCTTTAGTTTGAATAATTTTAAATGTTCTTGTTCTGTTTTTTTTCTTGTTTTCTGGTTTGTGTGTTTAAGTCCTACTTTTGCTCCCTTATGCAGGTAATGATTTTGCAATCTCTACCACAACTTCTTGCAAAGTTTCTTAATCCCACGGGTTACTCACACATTTGTTATGCATAATGGGACGTGTTGAAACAAGTTTGGGGATGATTTGGAATTCTACCATGGAACAAAAATGCATTTTTACTGCTGCTCTCCTCACCTACACAAATTGGTGTGTTCTTTCCTTTTCTTTATGTGTATTGATTTCATTTTGTATTTCTTTCCTTCAATTTTTATGTCTTATTGTTAAAAATTCCTTTCATTATCATTGGGGACAATGCTATAATTAAGTTTGGGGGTGGAAATATATTTCATTAGTTTTCTTCTTGTTTAAAAAAAAAAAAAAAAAGAAAAAAAAAACTAATTAAAAAAAAAATTGTATTTTTGTTGTTGTTTGTGGGTAGTTCTCAATTCAATGATGAGATTTGATCTTAATTTCCTTCTTACTTCCAAGAAGTCTAAGTTATTTTCGTTGTCTTTGTGTTAACTGTGATTTCCAGCAATCAACTTGAAAAATAAATGTGCCTAGTCTTGTCAATGTGAAACTTGAGCATGATTTAGCGTTTCATATGTGAATCATGTGAGATTATGTAAACCTTGTGAGTTTTTTTAGTCTATACATGATTGAACCATTATGCATCAATCTCATTCCTTCTTGTGCGTATGATCTCACTGTACATGTATCTCTAGAACTTGCTTTATATTTCTCGATTCATTAATCAATTCATGTAATAACTTGGAAGTGATATAGGCCATCTTTGGATCGTTTGAGCCTTTCATGCCTACCTTATATGTTATGTGTGTCCGTAGTAGCCCGTTGAGCCTTTAACTAAGCCATTTCTTTGTTAGCCACATCTCTTTACCATGCTCCGATATTGGAGTTGAGCCCATACACAGAAATCGATTCCTATTTGTTTTGAGAAAGTATTACATGGGTTGTGCTCTTGGGGGTTTCATTTATGTAGAAAGATGGATGGAGCATGTGTATTACAATGAAATGTGAATTTGATGGGTGATGTAGCTTTTGCATATTTATACATAGCTTTGCAGATTTGTTTCTTAAAAAAAAAAAAAAAAGAAGAAGAAGAAAAAAAAAAAGAAAAAGAAAATTTGAGAGTGTTGATTTGTTGAAAATGTGTCTGCAGAGTATAAATTTCCTTTTGAAGTTGAATTTGGGGAGTAACAAGTGCTCGAAGTTTTATTATTTTGCTTTCAATTTGAGGTGGTGTGATATTGAGGTGTTGGAAAACTACTAAAGTGTACTTTCTCAAAATTTTTGATTTCCATATCCTTTCTTTCATATGCCTATCACCTTTAGCCCCATTACAACCGTAATAAAGTCCTATTGATCCAAGGTATTACTTAAATATTGATAGCGAGTTAGGTGGACAAGCAAGCATATGGCGGCATGTACAATGAGATCACTTGAGTGAAACACATTAACCAAAACTTATGAGTGAATGAGCGTATGTCTTGTGAGAAACTCACATGTTTGCATATGATGATTTAAAGGAGCTTGGAATTGCATTGACTAGACTAGCTCACACATGACATTTCAAGTTTTGTTTGAAGGAAATTTGGTTAACTATTGGATGATGTATTGAGCACTTGTTACTTACTTCTTGGCAGTGTATTTCATGGTTGGCACTTATCTCTGAAATCGAATTTGAGAAGTTGCCTACTAAGTTGTTGAGTCAAGTCTTAGTTGAGTAGTTTTGTTTTGTTTTGTGTTTTGTTTTGCTAGAGGACTAGCAAAAATGTAAGTTTGGGGGTATTTAATCACTCATATATTTCATGCATTTATACCATCTATTTCTAAAGTCTTTGTGATGTTTTTGTGTTAAAATGGTTGCATTTTACCTTACCTTGTGTTAATGTCCAGTTAAATTTGCTTTAGGATCAATTTCAAGCAAAAAGGAGAAAAGAAAATAATAAAAACAAACAAAAGAATTGGAAGTGAGGCTTGTCTTCCACTTGTGGCCTTAATAACTTGGAAAAGAGGAGGGAACACACGGAAGTGGAAAAAAAAAAGAGAAAGGAAAAGGAAGGGGGATTATTCGGTTACCTATAAATAATCATCATTTTAGTAGCCATTGGTCTACCATAATTAAATGAACATAATCCCACTAAGTTTCTCACAGAATACTGACCCAAAATTCAAAGTTGAAGAGATCATGTGATGAGAACAAATGATGTCGCAGACCCAACAGAAAAGATTGAATAGATTTTAAGCATCAGTGATAAGTCCACTAGCTATTTTGGTTCAATGCAGATGGCTACACTCCTACTTTTTCCATAAGCTTAAGCTATTAGAATGAATTCTATGTGTACGAAGGCTTGGACAAAGTGAAGAGCAACAGACGGACAGGAGAGCAGAAAAGAAGGAGAGGAAAAAGGAGAGAGTTGCAGGGAGAAGAAGATGGCAGAAACATAAGGGAGCCGCAGCTCCACATGGAAGGAGGAGAAGGGCAGATAGCTTCTTTGTAGAAAAAAGGGTTGTCTCTTTCTTTGTTTTTTTTTCATGGATAATTTCTTATGTATTAATACAAGTATGTGTAACTAATTTCTTTTCGCTAGAGTGAGGCCATGAGCCGCAACATGAATACGTAGATTTATCTTTCAATTGCTTAAGTGTTGTTACATGCTTGCTTTGATATTTTCAATCATTGAATTAAACTATCTATGTACCTTGATGCTTGATCACCATTAGGATGCTTAGAAAAGTTATCGGATGCAATTTTGAACGAATGTCACGTTAAAATTGGTTGTGCTTCTTGTGATTGAGGATTGTACTCTCCTAAGGTAAATATCATGCTCTTAGGGATTACATGGTTTAACAAAAGGATTTTCACCAAGATTAATGAATCATTCATGTTTATATTTAATCCAAATGTCATGGATAAGTTGCATGTAGTGGTATGTGTTTTAACTTGAATGTCACAAGTAAAACATACACAAGGAAAATCCAACCTTCAAAGCATGTGTATTTTCAATTATTTAAGCAATTGGAATAGCTACGTATGAGTGTTGTTGGTAAAGGTTGAACTCTAGCATATTGTCAATCTATTTTTCTTCAATCATTTATTTTATCTTGAATTTCCTCATTTACTTGTTTTGTTTAGTTGAATCACTATTCCTATAAGCCAATTCCCATTTTAGATATTTGTTTAAGTCACATCCAGTAGTATTTAGTTTCGTCAAATTAGTGTAGTTCTTAGAGTTAAATAAGTTAAATACACAAAAACTCGTAAATTGTTTATATCAGTCCCTGAGGAGATCGACCTTGCTTGAGCAATTCTATACTACAAACACTTGTTCTCTTGCAAGAATTTTCTATAGTTTAACCCTTGTTTTACAAGTGGAAAAATCATCATCATGCAACTTCTCACGTTTCTCCTTAGACTATGGGTTTTTCTCTCACCTTAGGTTTTACCATAGCGAGGTTTTGTGAGTTTTACTTTTTATACATTCTTCCGTTGATTTGAGACTCGCATTTGCTCATTGTGCTAACAACTTCATCAACTATACTTGCTTCATCACTGAAGACCAGATGCGTCATTTACTTGAGTATTTACACACTCAAAGCGGAGTGTTGCAGTTCTATTGGAATAGGAATGTGATTGTGTAAATCCTAGTAGATATGAGAATGTATTTTATATTTCTATTCGGAGTAGATTACCTATTATATGTTGTAATCCTAAAGGGAAAGGTTTTTACCTATCCTACTACTATAAATAAAGACACAATGGGGTGGAATAGAACACACCCACAATTACACATATCTCTCTTCTTCTCTCTATGTGCCGCACCCCTTCTCTCTCGATGGCTTCCATAATTGTTCAGTAAATTATGCCTATAACATATATGTATATAATTATAATTTCTCATCTTCTAGTATACCAAAAGAAAACCATATAGTAGCACCTTCACAATAAATTTTCTAACTTACACTAGGCCGATGAATTTACTCACAACAAAATATTTTCTTCTTTAAACAGAGGGCAATTTTGTTATATTTTGTCGAGTATACTGCCGATTTGCCCCCTGAACTATCACCCAACTTTCGATTTCCCCCCTGAACTTTTTAATTGGAAAATTAAGGACTTAAACTAATTTTTTTGGCCGATTTGCCCCCTGCTGTCAATTTTTCATTCATTCCATCCAAATTTTTGTTAAATAGAAGCATATGCACAACATGTGTGGGTAGTTCGGTCGCTTCATTCTTTAAAATAATTGAAAGCCTTAGATTTCTAAAATATAAACCTATGCAAATATGTGTGATTCTATAGCTTTTGTATCTAAAGGTCTAGTGAAATGACATTTTTGTCCACAAATGAGAGTTACGTGGTTTGCACATGATAAGAGTTAACATTAATTTGGATGAAATCTATGAAAAACTAACTGTAGGGGGGAAATTGGCCAAAAAAAATTAGTTTAAGTCCTTAATTTTCCAATTAAAAAGTTCAGGGGGGAAATTGAAAGTTGGGTGATAGTTCAGGGGGCAAATCAACAGTTTACTCTATTTTGTCCCATGCCATGCCATCAATACTAATTTCACAGGCTTGAGAAATACGAGAGAGAAATTTTCCAAATTTCAGTTTTAGACTTAGTTTTAACTACGCCCAGTGGAGTTTGATTTTCATCTTACTATGCTATTGTAACTCAAAAATCGTAATTTTACTCCTGAAACTCAAAATTAGCTCCACTTTACCCCTTGAGACTCGATTTTGGATCCCATTTTACACCTTGAAACTTAAAATTGTTATTTTACTTTATAAACCTCAAAATTCGCTCTATATTACCTTAATTTTGTTATGTGAGATGTTACTACACAGTGGAGATTAATTTTATTTACTGTTGGTTTCATTATTTTACTATATAAATTTTGATTTTAATATTTTTTATTTATTATATATTAACACATAATGAAGATTTATAATCAGAGATGGATCTCACTCAAGACACTATAGTTTTTTGAATTTTAAAGTATAAAATAGTGACTTTCAAAATTTCAGCATGATAAAATAAGACCAAAATTAAGTTATAAGGTGGCTTCGTGTTTGTCCAACATTTTGTTTTTTTCTTTGCAATTTCATCGAAGAAGTCGCTTTGGAATCATGAAAAGAAAAAACGCCAAATCGTAGTTGCTTGTTATTTCAACTTTTTGTATTCTTTCCACCTTTCAACACACTTTCATTTATGTTACTCTGCCATGCGTTGTCTGGGATTGCAGGACGTTTCCAAGAAACGATGCGGTAGAATAATTGAAGGCCGTCAGCTGTTTCCCAACCCTTTTTTATGAGGACAAGGATTGTCTGCCGTCCACTTCCGATGTCCTTTTCGTGTCTTTTTATTTTTTGTAATCATGGTTAAATCACGTTAATATTTTATATTTTTTTTATAGATATAATAAGACAAAAAATATAAAATGTTGACGTAACTTAACTGTGATCATACAAATAAAAGGGCACGAAGAGGACATCGAAAATGGAGGATAGACCATCCCTATCATTTTTATGGATGTATTTTTGCTCAACATCTTCGAGTGATGCTACGGAGACTCGCTCGTAATGCAACTCTTCACCGATTCACTAGACACGCAAGGATTATTTTAGAATCTATTGTGATGTATGGGTCCCACTAATAAAATATAAAAAATGAAGGTTAGATTGAAAAACTAAGATTTAAATCCTCACCGGATTCCTTCTTTAGGAATCTAGGAATCAACGCACGTTAACCGTTGGTAAAAAATTATATAGAAAACTTCATTTTAATCCTTAAAAAAGATAAGATTTAGATTATAACCATATATAAGATTAAAATCCAATTTTAGTCCCTAGCACATTTAATCATATCATTTATTAGTTGTATTTTGATGTTTTATTTTATCTTTTTATTTTTATTTTAATGTATTAGTTACATTTAAATTTAATTTATATTTCATTCATCATAATATATTTTAATGTCTACATTTAGGCAACTAATTTTTTTTATAATATATATTCCGATAACAATTTTGTATGTTCTTCATTTAGGTACATTAATACATTTGAATATTTTGGTATATCCATCGGTACAAACATGTAGTTACATTGATTCAATATAATGCATTTTGGTCAATATAATGTATTTCGTTACATACACTTTGGTACACATATTTGAGTATTGACTTTTAGGTACATTAATTCAATTATTATATTTCGGTAAATTCATTTAGGTACATACATTTTGGTACTAATATTTAGCTACATATATTTTTGGTATTGATATTTAGGTATATACATGTTGGTACATACATTTTAGTATTAACATTTAGCTACATTAATTCAATATAATATTTTTCGGTACATACATTTAGGTTCATTATAATATATTTCGGTACAATCATGTCGGTACAAATATTTCAGTACAAAAAAGTCAATTTTATATATTTTGGCACAATCATTTCTGTACACTTATGTATTTATATATTTTTGTATCACAAATTTCTTTTAATATTTTCTCATTTACATTCATTTCTAATTCAAAAAAACTAAATATGAGCATATTAATAAAATTAAAATTTAATATGGAGAGATTAAATAAAAATAAACATTAAATAACAAAAATTGAATGTAAATTTTGATAAAAGTACACTCAAGGGATTAAATTGAATATTTAATCTAGCACCAGGTTTTTTTTTAATTTTAATCTTTTGCAATGACTAATGTTCAAAAACCCCAAAATTATATGGCTCCAATTAAATGTTTTTTATATTTTTAAAAGTAAAATAATCTTGTTTTGCGTAAAAAATGTAAGGCTTAAATATTAAAATGGTCAATGTGTTTTAGTCATTAGGTCAATCCAATCCTTGTGTTTTCAATTTGGCCAAGCTTGTCCTTGTATTTATCTTCGTTAGCCAATTAAAGACATTTTCATCTAATTTCAGTAAACTTTTTTTATAAATTATGATAAACTTATTTATAAAACTATTTATTTGATTTAAAATATTTAAAAATGAAATAAAACTAAAAATTTAAAGAAAAATGATTCTTCTTCCAATTTTCCCACCTCCTCCCTAACATTACCCTCTCTCTTTTCTATGTCAAAACCTTAATCATTTTTCAGATTGGAAGTTTTATCTCTTATATGTGTTATTTCTAATTAATTTGCATTTTTATGTAAAGATAAAGGGTAATAATATATAATATAATTGTTCTTATGATTTTTTTAAAAGATATTGAATAAAATGTCCTTAATTGGCTAAAAGAGACAAACACGAGGACTAAATTAGCCAAATAAAAAACACGGAGACTAAATTTTCCATGTGACTATAGCACAAGGATCATTTTGACATTTAAGCCAGAAGGAAAAAATTGTGGTCGCATGATTTTTTATCAACGGTCTACATGCGTTGATCCCTAAGATCCCCAGGGAGGGGATCCGGCGAGGATCCAAATCCGAAAAATTGTATCTTTTGCCATTTCCTTCTTCTGTGTCTTCCTCACCTCTCAAACGATAAATTTTGTTAGATTAGATGTTAGATTAGTCATTGTCAAAGTTCGACTCACGCCATAATTATTTTCTCTAATTGAGCTCTTGAAGTATTTTTGTATAAAACTATAACGAATATTATACATTAGTAGTTGATTGGCCTAATTGGATTAATAGTTTCTGTAGTGATATGATAGTTGGAAGATAGCCTATGTGGGGAAAAAAACTAGGATTTAAGCCTATGTGGTAAAGTCTATTAGGATTTATGCCTAAAATTGAAAGTTTTGTCAACTTTATGTTAATTATTAGCACGTTCCACACATGTTAGGCTAAAACGGAACTCTCCATACACATACTAAGCTAAAACGGACGTGCTAATAAATAACAAAAAGTTAACAGAATTTTCAATTTTAGGCATAAATCGTAACAAACTTTACCACATGAGCTTAAATCCTAGGTTTCGGTTTTAGACTTAGTTTGTAGCTACACCTAGTGGAGTTTGATTTTAATTTTATTATGCTATTGTAACTCAAAAGTCACAACTTTACTCCTGAAACTCAAAATTCGCTCTACTTTGCCCCTTGAGACTCTATTTTGGATCCCATTTTGCTCATTGAAACTTAAAATTGTCATTTTACTTTATAAACTTTAAAATTCGCTCCATATTACCTTAATTTTGTTAATTTTGTTATGTGAGATGTTACTGCACAGTGGAGATTAATTTTATTTACTGTTGGTTTCATTATTTTACGCTATAAAACCCGATTTTAATATTTTTATTTATTGTTGTTAACATATAGTCAAGATTTATAATCAAATTTATTGACACATGTAGCGTAGTTTTATTCAGGAATGGATCTCACTCAAGAGACTATTGAGGTTTTTGAATTTTAAAGTATAAAATAGCGACTTTCAAAATTTCAGCATGATAAAATAAGATCAAAATTAAGTTATAAGGTGGCTTCGTGTTTGTCCAACATTTTGTTTTTTCTCTGCAATTTCATCGAAGTCGCTTTGGAATCATGAAAAGACAAAACGGCAAATGGTAGTTGCTTGTTATTTTAACTTTTTGTATTCTTTGCACCTTTCAATACGCTTTCATTTATTTTACTCTGCCATGCGTTGACTGGGATTGCAGGACGTTTCCAAGAAACAATGCGGTAGAAAAATTGAAGGCCGTCAGCTGTTTCCCAACGGATGTATTTTTGCTCAGCATCTTCAAGTGATGCTACGGAGACTCGCTCGTAAAGCAAGTCTTCACCGATTCACTAGACACGCAAGGATTATTTTAGAGGACAAGGATTGTCTGCCCTTCATTTTCATGTCTTCTTTATGTCTTTCTATTTATGTGGTCACGGTTAAGTTACGTCAACATTTTATATTACTATTCATTTTTGTCTTATTATATATATAAAAAAAATAATATAAAATGTTGAATTAGCTTAACCATTATCACACAAAACAGAATGGCACGGGAAGGGAACCGAAAGTGAAGGGCAGACAAAATGTGTTGTGATGTATGGGTCCCACTAATAAAAAAAAAATGAAGGTTAGAATTGAAAAACTGTATCTTCTGCCGTTTCATTCTTCTGTGTCTTCCTCACATTTTAAAAGATAAATTTTATTAGATTAGATGTTAAATTAGTCATTATCAGAGTTCGAATCACGCCATCATACTTTTCTCTAATTGAGCTCTTGAAGTATTTTTGTATAAAACTATAACGAATATTATACATTAGAATAGATAGTTGATACGCCTAATTGGATTAATAGTTTCTATGGTGATAGAGTAGTTGGAAGATAGTCATGTGGTGAAAAAAACTAGGATTTAATCCCCTATGGTAAAGTCTATTAGGATTTATGCTCAAAATTGAGAATTATGTCAAATTTCTGTTAATTATTATCACGTGCCACACATATTAGGCTAAAACGGAACTCTTTATACACATACTAAGCTAAAACGGACGTGCTAATAATTAACATAAAGTTAATAGAATTTTCAATTTTGGGCATAAATCGTAACAAACTCTACCACATGAGCTTAAATCCTAATTCTTTTCTACGGAGGTTATCTTCCAACTGTCATTTCACCACGGAAACTATTAATCCAATTAAGCCTAGTTGATATTTCCAATAAAAAGAGAGATGATTTTATTAATCAACATTGAAGGTTTTGTGTATATTCTATGAAGGCATAAGGGAATTATACTATAGTCTCCTCACAAAAAATTCTTAGCTCTATCATTTTTCGTTTACCTATAATTCACACGGACGGGATCAATTTATTAAGGGATATATGAAACACGTAAATGAGATAAATTCATATGTGCATTAAACATGACATAGTCAATGTGCAATTTAAATTTAAGAAAAGAAAATTATACTTACAAGACATGAAAAATTTGTTAATCAACGTTGAAATTTTTGTGCATATTCTATGAAAAAAAATATGGAAATTATACTATCATCTCCTCATAAGAAATTCTCAACTATGTCATTTTTCGTGAATTTGTGATACACTCTAAATGAGATGGATTCTTCAATAAACTTTTGATAAACATAACTGAGACATATTCATAAGTTTATTAAAAATGATGAACCTCACTGAGTAGGCTAGAATGCAATTTTCTTGTGTTTTCATAGCATATGCACAAAAAATTAATGTTGAAAAATAAGTTTTTTTTATATATATATTTTTATGTATATAAGTATAATATCCTTTTCATCTTCTACTACAAGTTTTGTACATATTCTACAATTTCAAAAAAAAAAAATTATATGTATATAAGTTTAGTTTCTCATTTTCTAGTATACCAAAAGGAAACTATATAGTAGCAGTTCATAATAAATTTTCTAACTAACTTACACTAGGCCTATGGATTTACTCGCAGCAAAACATTTTGGACTTGGATTCTCTGCCCTCCCATTTCGGTGCCCTCCCCGTGTCCTCCTGTTTTGTGTGGTCACGGTTAATACATGCTAACATTTTATATTGTTTTTTATAAAAATAATAAGACAAAAAAAATAGTAATATAAAATATTGACGTGGCTTAACCGTGACCACACAAACAAGAGGGCACGGGGAGGGCACCGAATTAGGAGGGCAGAGAATCCAAGTCCAAACATTTTCACCCTTAGACAGAGGCAATTTTGTTATTTTTTGAAAATTGAACCATAAGGGCTTCTTCCTTAATAATATTAGATGAATATAATATTTTTCATCTTCTAGTATAAATCGTGTGCATATTTTATGAAACCAAAAAGAAATCAAATAGTAATCTTCGAAAATTTGAACATACATGTAAAAAGTATTTTGAGCTACATTATTGCTAGCCCATTGTGAAACTAAACTCATTTCATCTCCTTAGTATATATAATATCATTTGTTAAAAAAAAATATTGGTATAAGGAATGCTAACTCATCTCAAGGTTAAGGACTTAAAGAGGGGGTCTTTGTCTTTTTTTATTTTTTTTAACAGATCGTTCATAAAAAATGATTGCCGACAATGAAATTCAAACCAAACGCTTGATCTAGCAAACAAAGCGATCACTATAAACCCCTAAAATTAGAACATTGTGTCCATAATAATCAATTGAAATTTAGAGAGCGGAAAATGCTACAGAGACTCACTCAAAAATTGAAATTTAAATAACAATTAAACTTAACATTTTCTCTGTCTTTGCTCTACCTACCCATAGGAAGTTCAGGAACGCAAAAGCAAAGTGCTTCTGAAAATTCCAGTCGTTCATGCCAACTCCGACCATGAAATTGGTAACCGTGGCTAAAAGTCGCAAACACACTATGAAAAACTTCCCTAAAGCCCAGATCTGAATCTTGTAACCGGACAAAAAAAAGTGAAGTTTGAATCGTAACAAAAAAGTTCATAATTTCCTTAACTTTGTCTTTTAGAATTCGATTTTTTTTATTGCATTGTGCTTCTTGAAATTTAAAAATTGTCATTTTACTCTATAAAACACAAAATCTGCCTTACATTGTCTTAATTATGTTAATTCTATTATGTGAAATGTTAATGCAAGGTGGAATTTATTTTATTTTCGTTTGATTTTGTTATTTTACTCTATGAAACTCGATTTTATTAAAAAAATTAACACATAATGTTGAATTATAATCTAATTCAATGACACATATAGCATAATCTTATTGAGGGGTGGGTCCCCTATATATTTCACAAGGTGACCATTGATTTTCAGGGAGAAAGAAAATTTAAAAGTTAAAATAGAACAAATTTTGAATTTTAAAGAGAAAGAGATGATTTTTAAGTTATACAGAACAACACAAGATCAAAATATAGGGAACTTTAACAAAAAGCATCCGGTACTGTTCACTTTAACGAAAAATCATATTTTTACACTAAAAAATCAATCATGGTACTATTTATTTTACCCTTTATTTTGTCCTTATCATTAAAACTCAAAGTTTTCAAATCTTTTTCATTAGTTTCCTCAAAATTTAAGGTAGGTGCGCGTTTGTTCAACATTTTGCTTTTTCTTTACCATTTCTTGGAAGTCGATTTGGAATCATGAAAATAAAAAAGGCCAAAAGTCAGTTGCGCGTTATTTCAACCTTTTGTATTCTCTGCACCTTTCAACACGCTTTCATTTACTTTACTCGGCCTTGCATTGACGCGGATTGCAGGACGTTTCCAAGAAACGATACGGTAGAATCATTGAAGGCTTTAGCTTTCCTTTTCTATGGATGTATCTTTGCTCAACATCTTCAAGTGATACTACGGAGACTCGCTCATAAACCAGGTCTCCAAAAGGCACGGTGCTTTTCTCTCCAGAGCTTCCTTCCTTCCTCTGTGTCTTCCTCACCCCCACCCTTTCTCCTCCCCACTCTCTCCCCTCTCCGATGAAACCCAGAAGGCACTCTGCTTTTCTACACAGGAGGATCGGTGAAGAAGATGGAGAAGGAAGGATGAAGTTTCGAGGGACCCGTCTGCAGATGGAAAGACGGAGAGAGGATTTTTAGTTTTTTAATGATTTTAATAGTGGGGAAGTTGAAACACGTATTTTAATTCCATCTGAATTTGTGAGGATTTCAAAATTCACGTTCAATTTCTTTATTGTGAATCGTACAATCAGATATTATTTTAAATTTTTATTAAAATTAAATACGGACAGAAAGTCCTGCGAAATGACACGACAACTCTAACAAACGCACTAGAACTATTAAATATGTTTGATTATTATTTTCAAATTCTTGATTTTTATTTAATTTAACGTATATAGAGGGAAGGCTATCCCATTCCAAGTAAATGGCATATTACAAGTTTTTTTGACGATTTATAAAGGGGTATACTACAAGTTTTTCTGAAGATTTATAAAGGGGTATATTACAAGTTTCTTTGGAATTTTGCAGAGCATTCACCAATAAGGTGTTTTTTTTTTTTATCAAATGATAAATTTGTTAGATTAGAGAACCGACATAATTCGAATTCATACTATGATATATGAACAACACTTATCTTCACCACTGTTATAAAATCCACTTATTTCACTAAGAAAAGTTGTCGGATGCGAAATTCAAACTTGGATTTTGGTCTAATAAATGTAGTTGAATATACTTTCCCTTAACACCCAATTTTATGCATATTCTTTGAAAATGCAAGAAAATTCTACTAGTCTTTTCACAAGAAATTCCCAACGTTATCATTTACCGTCAACCCATTATTCACGCAATTGAGTTTAATTGCGTGTTTGTTCAACATTTTGTTTTTTCTTTACCATTTCTCCGAAGCGCTCTGGAATCATGAAAAGAGAGAAAAGGCCAAATGGTAGTTGCGTGCTATTTCAACTTTTTTGTATTCTCTGCACCTTTCAACACGCGTTCATTTATTACGATTGGGTGATATTACTCTACATTCTAAATATTTATTTAATTTAAACTATAGAGAGGGAGGCTACCGCATATTACAAGTTTTTTTTAGGACTTGCAGATGGAGTTTTAGCATATATTTTGAATTTTACAGATCGTTCAACAAGAATAATTGTAAGTTGCAATATTCGAACTTAGATATTGATCTAAAGAAGAAAACAATCATTATCAACTTTCAAAATTAGAATAACGCGTCTATAATAGTTAATTGAAATTTATAAAATTATCTACATAAAATGAGGGTAGCAGAGATGAAAATGCTTTATTGGATGTGTAGGCACACGAGAAATGATAAGATTAGGAATGATGATATTCAATGTAAAGTATGAGTAGTCGAAATTAAAGAAAAAATGAGAGAAAATCAGTTACGGTGATTTGGACATATGAAACGGAGATCTATTGATACTCCAGTTAGAATATGCGATTATGAAATAGAGTTTTAGGGCCAAAGGGGTAGATGAAGAGACTATAAAAAAATACTTAAAGTACTTGAATCTAACGGAAGACATAATACAGAATCGAGCATAATTCGTATAGCCGATCTCATTTAGTAAGAAATTTTTTTATGGGTAAATTACATAGTAGCCCATCAAGTTTGAGGTCTATTACAACCCCATACAACATTTTTAAAACATTTCACTTTCATACCTCACTTTCTATTTTATTTCAAAATACATTTTTAAAACATTTCACTTTCATACCTCATGTTCTATTTTATTTCAAAATAATACATCCGTTACATTTTTCATCCATTGATCCGTTAAGTGCTGACGTGGCTGTCATATTTATGTCACATGGCTACCAAATGTGTGCCATGTGGCAAAAAAAAATAATTTAAAAAAACAAAAAAACCCTAATCTTCTAAATAAAAAAAAAAAAAAAAAGGTTAGAAAATCTAAATCTCATCACCCCACCCCTACCCCCATACCTGAGCCTTAAGGAAAGAAGAAGAACCAGGAACATGGAACCATGATCTTCTTCCATCCGTCGTGCGCATCCATCCTCCACCTCCTCCTCTGCACCCATCTCCACCTCCTTCGTGCACCCATCTTCCGCTCCCCCAACCCGAGCCTAACCTGCAACCCATAAAGAAGGAAGAAAAAATAAAATAAAATAAAATAAAAAACCCAGCGCACCCACCCTTCGCCTTAAATCCACTCATTGGGGAAGACGGGATCTGGGTTGCAGGGAAAGGGAGATGGGTTTTTATTTTTTTTCTTTTCTTTTCTAGGTTGCAGGTAGTGGGTGCAGAGGATAAGGTGGAGGATGGGTGTACTGTGGGTTTGGGGAAGACAGGAGGGGGAAGAAAGGGGTGGGTTGCAAGGAGGGGGGGTTGGGGAGGATGAAGATGCGTGTTTATTTATTTTTATTTTTATTTTTTGCCTCTTCTCTTCTTCTTCTTATGGGTTGCAAGTTGGGTGGATGGGGGTTGCAGGTTCAGCTTTTGTTTTTTATTTTTTTTGATTTTTTGTATTTTTTAGAAGATTTAGGTTTTTTAAAAAAAAAATTAAAAAAAAATTGCCACTTAGTACAAATGTGGCAGCCATGTTAGCACTTAACGGATCAGATGGAAAAAGTAATGGAGTTATTATTTTGAAATAAAATAAAATGTGAGGTATGAAAGTACAATATTTTAAAAATGTTGTATGAGGTTATAATAGATCTCAAATCTAAAGAATTATTATGTAATTTACCTTTTTTTTATTGTTATTCTTGTAGTTGCGTGTTACGTCAACTTTTTGTTTTCTCCCTACAATTTCTTCGAAGTTGCGAAATATAATGGAATCATAAACAAAGGAAAAAGACCAAGTCTTCGTTTACTTTGTTTAGGTCGCCCACGAGGGCCACTACCCCCTTTATTATTCTTATTATTGGTGCTGGTGGTTGTGGTTGTTGTCAGATCGCATTTCAAATGAATCTATACGTTTTCTTTTACTTTACTCAGACGTGTGCGTGGGCTCAGATTCCAAAGAAGTCTTTATCTGAACCCACGCATACCTAACCATTTCATACAATTTACCGTAAATTCTGTCCCTTTTTATACAATTTACTGTAAAATTCCCCGTGTCTCTTTCTTACCTCGTTCGTTTAGGTATATATAAACCTGTGCTAACAATATTATTTCATCAGCCAAGAAGAGATTCCGTAAGAGAAAATAAAGTTTTGAGTCGTTTTATTCACTTAAATATGTCTGTGGCTTCAGTCGGCGTGGGTGCCCTGAGAACGGCATTTCAAATGCTGTTTGATGCGGTAAAATCAGTGCAGGAGGAGACTACTATGTTCAAGCACCTCCTCGGAGACATCAAATCCACACTGAACTCTCTGCAGCCACTCATCCAAGAGATTGAAAAATATAACTCGAAAGAGGGACTGGAATATTTTACAGTACAAATGGAGAAGGGAGCAGATCTTGTTCAAAAGTGCAGCAAAGTTGGCGTGTGGAAAAAATGCAAATACACCAAGAAGCTCCATCAACTGGAAAAATCTCTTCGAAGAGTGTTTGATGAACTCAAACTGCAGGGCGTAAGGGATGCGAGGGAGACGTTGGTTTCTCTCAGGAATATCGAGACGGCGTTCTCTCGAATAGAAAAGAATTTGGTGATGAAAAGTAATCAACCTGAAACGGTTAAATGTTCGTATGCGGTGCCTGAACCCCCATCCGTTACAGTCGGGTTGGATTTGCCGTTGAGGGAGTTGAAGATGAAGCTCCTTAAGGATGAAAAGGTTTCGATGCTTGTGCTTACAGCTGCTGGAGGATGTGGGAAAACAACCTTGGCTAAAAAGTTTTGTCAAGATCAAGAAGTCAAAGGTATGCTATCAATGATTTCAATTTTTTTTTTTTGTGAAGTGTTAACTTCCTAGATAGTTAAAAAATTATGTAGATGATGCAATTTAGTATTACGGTATGGTGATATTTATTTTTATTGATAATTGATAGGTTTTAAATTAGATTCTTGTTACAGACGAATTTAAACTACATTATTGCTAACTTATTGTAAGGTTAAATCCATCAGTTTAGATTTTTCTAAAAAAGAAAAAACATATAGAGGATTAGACGAGCAAAAGTATGCACTATGGCCAAGACCCCTATAAAACGCCCGCTAGTCCCTCCAAGTATCCACACCAACCCAAATTTGTTCAAGAGAATACAATGTACAACGAAGGGGACATGAAACTAAACCATGCGAAAGCACAAAGCCGGTCCTTAAGGTAGTCTGTGCAGGTGCCGCCTAAGGCCCCACTTCGGAAGGATCCCTAAAAAATTTATATGTTGTGTAAATAACATATAAAGAAAAAGTAAAAAAATATCATAATTCATTTGTTGGTATAGTGAAAATATTCAGCTGCCTTTTTCTTTGTGGTGGGAATCGAAACATAGAGTTGCCGTTTTATGGTCACTAGTTTTTTCTTGTTTTTCAAATTTACTCACAATTCATTTGTCCAAATGCATATAAGGTATAAAACTCAAGTCACTATGCATCTTTTTTTTTTTTTTTTTTTTTTTTCAATTTCCCAATCTCTTCATTTCTATAGAATGTTTAAATCAACTATCACATAGTCTTGAAGATTGTACTTTAAGGTAATAAAAATTTTGAATTAATATTTTGGTTTTTAATAATTTATTATTCAATGAAGTATTTCAATATCCGATTCATTAGTATGATGTTGTAGAAAAAACAAAAGAGAAACAATTGACGTTGTTGAATTTATTATACTCGTCAATCAAGTTTTATTGTTCTTTACTCTCCTGATCATCAAGTTTTATTATTTTTCACTCTCAATCTTAAAACTTTTAGACTTCAAACATTTAGTACATTTGCGTTTAAAAATGTGAGACGTGTAATATTTAAATAATGTTTGTATATCTATTTTCTTTTGATATTAATTTTTAGGGGCTTTTAAATCCAGGTCCAAAAATATAGATGGTTGTTAGGAGTGAGTCCAGTTATCCAATTACATGCTTTTATTTTTTTTTATGCTCATTTTATATTTGCTAAAAATATTAAAAATCAATTAAAATCTTATAATATTATGTATTTTCCAACTCCAAAAAATCTAATTAATATCTTATAATGAAAAAAAACTAACATACTTAACATAAATCTATCTGGTAAACATTGTACCTGAACTCAAGTAACAAATATATGAAGAGTGTTGATATTCTCACCCGGTGTCTTATTTCCTCACCATTTAACAAAAATGTTAATGACATGTTTAACCTTTTTAACGAAGACTTTTAAACCTTATTTAATTAATTACTAAAATATTTAAAAAATTATAATATAAAATAATATATAAATAATCATGGGTGGGGTGTGATATCTGCAGTGGAGAGAGGCTGGGAAAGATTTGGGCTACAATGGGTATAAAGGTTGGGAGAAGGAATAGGTGTGTGCTAGATGGAGGCGAGAAACTTCAATGGAGTCTCTGCGGTGCGGTGATAGGTGTGAGTACTAGGGTTTGACTCGGGGGAAATGGAATATCGGTGAAAATAGAGGGTGGGGATCTGGAAAGAGATCCGGGTGGTATATTTGAGTGGGAAGAGATATTGCGAAAGCGATGCAATGATTTTAATGACATGCATGATTTGAAGGAGATGATGAATGTCCAAGTTTTGCATTTTTTTTCTACTTCAGTTCTCCGTTTTTATTTATTTATTTAAATATTATTTAAAGATATATTAGAGTTATTTAAAACAAAACATATTAGGGTTATTTTGAGATTAATGGTGGGTGGGATTTACATTTTACTTTTTTAACTTTTTGTGATTGTGAGTGGGAAAATAGGACATTAGGGTGGGTCTAATAGGACACTGGGTGGGATTGTCATTTTTATGAATGTGTATTATACTCATAAGCGAGATATGAAATCTAACTAAAAGGTTAAAAAAATAATAATATACATAAAAGCAAGACATATTAATCTGTGACGGGCTGATTATAAAAAAGAATCTTTCATATAGGTGGATAAATATTATTAACCTGTGATATATGTTGGTTATAAAAATTAAAATTAAAATTTATAAATGGGGTTTAAAGTAGGAGGAAAAACAAGAAATAACAAAAAAATAATAAAAAGAAATAATCAAAGAGATAATTAGGAAGAAATTTGATTTTTATAATAAATCTCATCATTGACGAGATAATTATTAATAATTAATAATTAAATATAAGGAATTGGACTTATTTTAATAAATTGGACTAATATCAAGTTTTCCTTGACTTTTAATGATATTTGATGTGGAAATAATTTTTTTATGTATTTAGCGAATTTTTTTTTTGTACATATAAAAAATTGGGGGTCAAAGAACTTTAGGGTCCCACTTTGAAAGCTCGTCTAAGGCCCTCAAAATCTCAGGTCCAGCCCTGTGAAAACAAATTAAGAAAGTTCATAAATTCTTCTACATATAGCTTCATCTCAGGGCACAAATCTTGCAATGAGCTCTTGCTTGACTACTTAATTACTTGTTCTGAGAATTGCAGACATATCTAGTCAACCTTTTTATTAACCTCCGACATTCTGTTTGGATAGATACATTCAAGAACAATATCTTCTTTGTCAATGTGTCGAAAAAGCCCAACTTGGACCTTATTGTACATGAACTATATCAACTGAAGGGGTTTGAGCCGCCTGTTTTCCAAAACGAATTCATGGCAGTTAACTGGTTGCAACAATTTTTGAAGAAAGCAAGACACAATCCTCTGTTGTTTGTCCTGGATGACGTTTGGTCAGGATCAGAGTCCCTTCTTGATAAGTTTGATCAATTCAAGTTTTCAAATTACAAAATTTTGGTCACATCAAGATTTGCATTTCCGAGATTTGGTTCTCCATACCATTTGGCATTATTGAATGATGAGGATGCAATGGCTCTTTTTCACCATTCAGCATCCTCAGAGGATAAGAGCTCTTATACTTCCGAAGATCTTTCAAGAAAGGTGATTTCTTAGTCTGCAATACACATATATGCTTATTTATGCCTCAGAGAGTCAGAAGAGGGCAAAGAAATAACGTTGAGCGTCCACGCATGTCAACACATCCATTTACCGTCTTATAATAAGAATGAAAGAGTAGACAGTTAAACAATTTTATCATCTTTATTGAAACATTTAGATGATTTACAACAATTTAATCAAATAATAACTGAATTCATTCGGGATAATTAAATTGCAGATTATGAAGCGCTGTAAGGGATGGCCACTTGCCATTGCATTGGTCGGGAGGTCACTTCGCGGCCAGCCTTTAGAAATCTGGCAGAAAAGAGTACTGGAATGGAGCAAAGGTTCATCTATTCTTGATACTGACAAGGATTTGCTTGCTTGCCTCCAGAGCAGCTTAGATGCCTTGGATAAAGAAAAGACTATGATCATGGAATGTTTCCTCGATCTAGGTTCATTTCCCGAGGACCAAAGAATCGCTGCTGCCACCCTCATTGACATGTGGGCGGAGTTATATGGTCTAGAAGAAGAAATTCTGACCATTGCCAACCTTCATGGGCTCACCACCCGAAGTTTGGCAAACCTTGTTGTCACAAGGTATGCACCCTACTCATAATTTTCTATTCCATTATGTATACCAAACAAATCATAAAAGAAATTATTATTGATCATCCAGGCGTGAGAGGGAGGCGGACGGCTATTACACCGAAGACTTTGTCACCCAGCATCACATGCTTAGAGAGTTGGCGATCCATCAGGCGATTCAAGACCCAATAGAACAGAGGAAAAGGCTAGTTATAAACATATGTGGGGACAACCTTCCTAAGTGGTTGACAGAACAAAAGTATCAAGCGTCCAAGGCTCGACTATTATCTATCTCAACAGGTTCCATCAATCTCTATAGTAAATACGTCATTGTTATCTATATAGTAAATACTTATACGTGCACACAAGTATGTGTGCATGGACACGCTTGTGTGCACACACACTCGCTCATTCATATTAAGACCTCAATAGGACTTCAGAACATTTAATTTCAACCCACACTAACATCTTAAAGCTTATGGTTTGCAGATGGAGCCTTCTCAGCAAAATGGCCAAACATGCAAGTACCTGAAGCAGAGGTTCTAGTTTTGAATTTTCAAACAAAGAACTATGCCTTACCTCAGTTCGTGGAGAAAATGGATAAACTAAAGGTTCTAATAATCACAAATTACGGTTTGTCACCTGCTGGACTAGATAATTTTGAACTACTTGGTTCATTATCAAATCTTAAGAGAATTAGATTAGAACGTATTTCAATTCCCACCATAAGCAAGGTCCTCAAACCGTTGAAAAGTTTGCAAAAGATATCATTTTTCATGTGTGATATCGGTCAAGGTTTCAACAACTGTTCCATTTCAATCACATCAGCATTCCCGAATCTTGAAGAAATGAACATCGACTTTTGCAGTGATTTAATTGAATTGCCTTCCAAGCTTTGTGATCTTAGTAAACTAAAGAAGCTCAGTATTACTAACTGTCATAAGCTATCTGCCTTGCCTGAAGGGATTGGAAAGTTGGAAAATTTAGAAATGTTGAGGCTAAGATCCTGCACAGAACTGTCGAAGCTTCCAATTTCGATGAAGAACCTTGGAAAGGTAAAATTTCTTGATATATCTGATTGCTTTGGCATCAAGGTGTTGCCCAAAGACATTGGTGAAATGAGTGGTTTAAGAAAGATCAATATGAGACAATGCTCAAAGTTGCAAGAGCTGCCTCCATCAGTCATGGATCTTGAGCAGTTAGAGGAAGTGGTCTGTGATGAACAGACAAAATGTTTATGGGAATCTTTCTTGTCGTGTCTCAACAACGTAAGGATAATTGTGGCGAAAGAGAATATCAACCCAAATTGGCTCCAAAAGACTCAGTTCTGACACGTGTTTCCTCAATGAACGTTGCTCTTAAACCTCTGTGTGGTTTGCGTTTTTTATGGGACATTTTAAACTATGATGTTTAGAAACCTTGGATACTGTCCAGAAAAATGGTTTGGTAGGAAACAAAGGAAATGTTGTGATCCAAAATCAAGAAGGATTTCATGATTTGGGTCAGTTCCTGAACCTCCAATGTTACAGTTGGATTGGATGAGCCTTTGAGGGAGTTGAAGAAGATGGGAAAACCACATTGGCAATGAAGTTATGTCAAGATGAGGAAGTCAAAGGTATGATAATACTTTCTAATTGCTTTTTATATTCTGAAATTCCATATCCCCACTGAGGAAAGTGCCTAACCAAACCAGAAGGGTTATAGTAGAATTAATCTGCAATTTTGACATCTTTTTCTCTCAATTAGAACTAGTAGTATGTTATAGATGTCATTCGTTGAGTTGAAGCCTTTTGTACACTTAACAGCTTCGGTTATATATAACATCAAAGCTAATCCATAAATGGAATATTTCAAATGCTCAAAAATCTTCTGAGAAAGATTTATTTCTCTCTATGCAATCCAAAACAAATATACTTATCAAGGCTTCACAACAAAGTGTGGAAAAGAAATTGTTTTGATCTTTTACAATATGTATGCACATACAGAAGCAAACACCCATTTTACCATAAGATTTTTCTTTAGAACTAAAACTGAAATAAGAATGAAGACGAGTAGGTAGTCATTAACCATTTTCACAAAACCCTTGAGATGTTAAAAGAAACTTGAAATTTCGGTATGCAACTCAGATGGTAAACCTGCAGATACTAAACCTTTGTAAGGGAGTTCCGCTTGCCATTACAGTGACCGGGAAATCACTTTGTGGACAAGCTGCAGAATTCTAGCGATTCAAGACTAGCAGACTGTTGTAAAGGTTCTATTCTTGATTCTAAGACTGAGTTGCTTCTTCGCCTTCAAAGTAGCATAGATTCCTTAGATGGCAAAGAGGCTATCATCAGGGAATGTTTCACAGACCTTGTTTCATTTCCTGAAGATCAAAGAATCTCTGCTGCTGCTTTCATTAATACGTGGGCAGAGTTATATAAGCTAGATGAGGACTTTCTGTTCATTAAGAACCTCCACAAACTCGCCACCAGAGGTCTGGCACATCTTGTGATCACTAGGAAAGCAAGCACATGTATATGTACACACGCAAGTGCACAGACACACACGCTAAGATTTGCACATAAGTTTCATTTAATTTCTGTCCTACTCATATCTGGTAGCATATCGTTTGCAGATGGAAAGTTCTCAACGCAATGGCGGAGTGTTCATCTACCACAAGTTTTGAGGTTCTAGTTTTGAATTTTAAGACAGAGAACAACGCCTTACCTGAATTTGTGCAGAAATTTGACAAACTGAAGTTTCTAATGGTCACAAACTATGGTTTAAATCAGATTAGAGTGCATTTCAATTCATTCCATAACCAAGAACTTCGTTGCATTGAAGAGTAAAGAAGATATCTTTATTCATGTGTAACATGGGTCAAGCTTTCCGCAATTGTTCCATCAAAATTTCAGATGCCTGGCCAGGTATAGAGGAAATGAATATAGACTATTGCCATGATTAGGTGGAACTGCCTACCGAGCTCTATGATCTTGTTCATATGAAGATGCACAATATCACCAACTGTCATAAGCTATCTGCCTTGCCTGAAGAGATCGGAAAGCTGGAGAATTTTGAAGTATTGAGACTAAGGTCTTGTACAGACTTGGTAAGGCTTCCGGTCTCTATTGAGAACCTCACTAAGTTGTGCTGTCTTGACAAGTATAATTTTTTCGGCATTAAGAAATTGACTGAAGGCATTGGTAATATGAGCGGTTTAAGAAAGATCAACATGGGACAACGCTCAAGATTGAAAGAATTTCCTCTGTCAGTGTGGGATCTTCACGAGCAGTTCGAGGAAGTGACTTTGTGATGAAGAGAAGAAGCGTTTGTAATCCTTCATAGCCAGAGACAAAATCAAGGTGGCAAAAGAAAAAACCAATCTGAATTGGCTCGAAAAGCCTTAGCTGTTAGACCTGTCTTTCCTCGATAAATGTTGGAGCAGCGTTTTTCTGATTTGTGTTGCACTGTTTTCTTTAATTTGTATTTTCTTGTTGGATTTTCTTGTTTGATTTCGTTCTTAGTTCTGTCTAATTTCTAAGTTTCATCACATCAATTTGTAATCAAATTTTCTTGAGTCTTAAGAAATTATGCGTTCTGATGTTATGGTTTTACCCAATATAAATAAGGGAGTTTTAACGAAAAGCCCAACGGTACTGTTCACTTTAACGAAAAACTACATTTTTACACTAAAAAGTTAAACCTGCTACTATTCACTTTACCCTTTATTTTTTCCTTATTATTAAAACTCAAAGTTTTCAAGCCATTTTCATTAGTTTTCTTTATAAACAATGTGTATTATATTTTCTTGGATTATACAAAAAATGTTTTTTTTTACTGCACCTAATATGTAAATTATGCATTTAGTTATATTGACAAGTTTTCCTTTGTTGCTTCCATGGATGATTATATATTGAGATATTCTAAGTTGAGGTATATCATATTTTAATTTAATGACGTTGTTATTGTTGATATCGTTGGTAGATCATCTGCAACCTTAGGTCAAAACCTAAAATTTTTAACCCAGAAAATTTAGATTTTAACCCAAAAACAGCTTTGCTACTCAAACCCTTATGGGTTAAATTTTTAGCCCGAGATTAAGAATGAATTTTGGCTAATTTTTTTAAAATAACTTTTAGAAAAAAAAATTAAGTAGACTATCATAATTTAATTTTAAGAACATTTTAACCTAAAAATATTTAGATGAAAAAAAAAAAACTAAATCGACACCATGAAACTCATGAACACTATGAAAGAATATGAAACACATGATAGAGATGTATAAAACACATGAAACACATATAAAACACATGAAACACATATAAAACACATGATAAAGATGTATGACACACGAAACACATACAAAATACATATGAAACACATGAAACACAAACCTACCCACACCATATTCTTCAATCATTCTCTATATAAGCATAGGTTGAATACCTAACCATCACATAACATATTCACCAATCATCCATCTTTCATAGTGTTTATGTTTTCTCAAAATCATCCAACTTTCATAGTGTTTTTATTTCCTCGAATTATCAATGTGTTATAGAAAAAAGCGTAGCCTGACATTGCAAATGGCAAGTAAACATTGCAGTTAAGGAAGAAGAAATCAACAATGAAGAAATCGAATTTGCAAACTCACTTATGCAAAATAGGCAACATGCCAAATCTAGCTTTCATGGTTCTGTCACAATTCGTTCATTTGTGCAGCGTGACAGGGAAAAGTGCCATGACCGGATGATAAAAGACTATTTCATTGAATGTCTGAGATATCATTCTCATGATTTTTGGAGGTGGTATCGGATGAGGAGAGAGCTTTTTAAAAGTATTTTGAATGCAGTTGCCCACCATGACGACTACTTTGCAATGAAGATAGATGTCTTAGGCTGACAGGTCTCACTGCTATTGGGTGTTTTGCAACATTGACAAATATTGTCGATTTGTAAAGATCACTGCTATTGAGAACCTCAAGCACTTCTGTAAGACAATTGAAGTCATATATGGACAAACATACCTCTGAAAGCCAAATCGTGAAGACTTGAAGAGGTTTCTACGTAAGGCAAACAAAAGAGACTTCTCTGGAATGATAGGAAGTCTCAATTGTATGCATTGGGAGTGGAAGAATTGTCAAATTTCTTGAGCATGCCAATTTAAAGGTCTTCACAACAAAACAACCATTGTGATTGAGGTTGTGACATCTTACGACACTTGGATTTGACATGCATTCTTCGACACCTTTGGATCAAACAATGATATCAATGTTATTTGGTCTTCTCCCTGTTTGAAGATGTTGTCTATGGATGGCAACCGGAATGGAGGTACAAGGTAAATGATAATAGATATGAGCTAGGTTGCTACTGAACTGATAATATTTATCTTAGTTGGTCTACCTTTTGAAAAGTTATTCTCGTTCCGATAGTGCAAAGATGAAATTGTTTTTGTGGAAATAAGAGTCTTACAGGAAATATGAGAGAGCGTTCGGATCCTACAAACTCGATGGGTCATTGTTGGAGGGGTTGCACGATTCTGGAGTATGAAAGACCTCAATTCAATCATGATGACATGCATAATTTTGCATAACATGATTGTTGAAGATGAATACGTAGAAATTGAAGAAGATTCTGATGAAGATGTGGATGGCGACCAACCAATATATGCTAAGGCTATGGCAAGAGACGTTGAATATCTCGCTGCAACCACATACAAGACCTAAGAGGATGGGGTCACACTGAGTGAGTACATGAGATGTCTTGCTAGAAGGAGATTTGTTGAGCATATATGGCATTGAGAAGGAGAACGGTGATGATAAAATGTAACAAATGATAATTAATAAACTTTGTTGGTACCACACATATTGGGCCTCATTACCCAGCCCATAATTATGTAAAAGGAGGAGCCCTTTATTTTATAAAAGGGGACTCCTCATCCCTCACAAATCAGACTTTGGGATACTTCCAAAACATACAAGTCTCAAACAACTCAGAGACAACACTCTGTTCCTAGAGGGACTCCCCTTGAGCTTGTAATCCATACATACAGTTACAGAGAAATACAAGCAACATCAGTGTGGACGTAGCCCAAACATTGGGGTGAACCACAATACATCTTTGTGTTCTTGGGCGATTGCATGATTCACGGTCGGATTTACGTTGTTCAAAGACCTTCCGTTTTGTGCATCAACAAACTACATATAAATTAATGCAACAATTACTAATCGCAATAATATTGACCATCTTGACTTGTTGGTGGATTTGATGGTGAACTTGGGATATATGCTTGATATGAATTATCATCTTGAAAGATACTCTTTGTGCCATTCTTTCGCATAATTTCCTTTTGTTTATCATAGGAGAACTTCTTAATATTTGGAGTTTATTTGTTGAGGTTTTCCCTCATCATATCAAAATCGAATCTTTCTTGCTCCATTTCCGATTGCTTCTCAAAGGCCAATCACATTTGCATCACTTCCTCCTCTCGAGAGTCTTGGCGTCTAGACAATTTTGCAAACCCGGAAGAAATCGTTGCACCAATTGGATATTGCATCTTCCCTTTTCTCTTTGCTTATTTTTGCTTATTTCTTCCCGGAGGCCTTGGAAAAGAAGAAGTTGGGATCCTTCATTACCAACATTTGTGCTTGCGTCTTCACTAGCAAATAATTTTTCTCGTTGTTGATCCGCATGGGTTCCTTATCTCGGACAATCCTTGAGGATGTCCCAAGCATGATTCACCACTTCTACGGTGCTCCTTCCACTAGCCATGTCAACCACAACTCTCTCAAAGCTTCCCTTCCATAAAGTGCAATTTTTGTTGATAACCTTCCACCAATAGTAAACACTCCCAACTTCCCCTTGATTGGTATTGGAGTTTTCATTGAGCTTATCAACAATTTTATCCCACAAATCCTTTTTAATTTGATTCGTGTTAACGGCATCATCTTCGCTAATACAAACTCATGTCAAGCACAAAGCAACTTCTTCCTCATTTTACCAATTACGACCTCCAATATGATCTTTTGTCATCTTGAAAATTTTGGAAATGATTTCAGATGATTGTAGAAAGAAAAATTGGAAGAATTGTAGGAGAAAAGTAAATTTTGTGTGGATGTTTAAACAAATACGTAAGTATTTATAAAGTTTTTGGATAAATTTTGACTCAAAGAATTTTTTTTTAATTATTTTAGCTGTTAGATTCAAATTTGAACCATTGCAGTTTTTTTTATTGTTGAATTTGATCATATTAAATCTCAACTATTGAAATCAATAAATTTATAAATATAAAACTAAAAAATAAAATAAAATTTGAACTTGGACGGTTGTATCAACCAACAATCCAATGAATCATTGTTGTTGGATGAAAGAAAGAGTCGTTGGACTCAGCTGGGCACGCGTTTCGTGCGTGCGGCACGTCTCGGTTTACGCGGTTGGCCAATTTAGGACGCGTCCACGCGCATATGTGAGACCCTCCAAGGGTTGGAATGAAAATAAAGAGGGGAAATACAGGCTAAATTTTGAGATTTACCCCCAAAGATTAGAGGGAGTGCAATTAAGCTCTCTATGCTGTTGTCGCCTTTCGAAACTTGCCTACACAATTTAATAGGATAAGAAGAAATACTTTCTGAGAAAAATACAATTGTGGTCGCCACCATCTACCTGCAACATGGTTGTTGGATTATCTCTTTCGCTCTCGCCACGAAGCTTCCCAGACATGGTGATGCAGTTTCCTGGTTAATTTCCAAGTCTCCCTCCACACTCAATCAGCTATTGCTAAAGTCAACGCGCTCCAACTCCGAAATTTCTATCGAGCTTCGAAGTAAGTACTTCTATGCCAACTCCCAGATAGTTTGTTTATCCTACCTTGCTTGATCACCAACAACGTAAGAGAATATCCAACTCTGCATTGCTTGTTTTCTGAATCGCTTTATTTTGGGTTCCAAGTTTCTAATCTGTTATTGTTTTGGGAAAGTGGCTCAAATGGTCCGAAATCAAATCTCAAATATCGAAGACATACTGAAAAACTGATCATTTCAGCAGCCAATTTCCCTGTTATTTTCTGTTGTCGTAAATTTTAGATTGAAACTTTTGTAAGTTTTTCTGATTTTGGTGTTGGTTTTTGTTGTTAAGAATCAAGGAATGGGTGGTCTCGGGCTAGCATTCAGTGTGACTGTATGATGTCCTCAAGGAGCTGATCACCAAGAATGTAATGTTTACGCCCCTCCTCAAACGAATCCAATCCAAGTTACACCTTTTGACCCCAGTGTTGAAAAATATAGAAGAATCCAACAAGAAATTGGATCTTCCGGTTGAGGAGCTGGAAAAGTTAAAAGTACATTTGGAGGAGGGCATACAGCTCCTTCCGAAGTGCGAAAAGACTCCATGGTGGAGCGGAGCCAAAAGGTACAAATACCACAACAAGCTGATTGAATGGGATGAATATCCTCAACAACATTTGGAAATACTAAAAGTTCAGGGAATAAGGGATGTGAAGGACATTGCAGTTACGGTGAAGATTATAGAGGAGGCGGTCGGAAGAATTGAATTGAATCAGGTGATCCCAAAACAACTCGATTGTGAAGCCTTCTGCACAACAAGGAATACATAAATACAATTAGTTGGAAAATAAGATTTTGACACTCACCACTTCTACGACGCTCCTACCACTAGCCATGTCAATCACAACTCTCCCCACGCATCCCTTCTATAAAGTCCATGCTTTGTTGATAACCTTCCATAGATTGTAAACACTACCAACTTCTTTTCGGTTGGTATTGGAGTTTTCATTGAACTTATTAACGACCTTAACCCACAAAACCTTTTCAATTTGATTCGCGTCAACGACACTATCTTCGCTAATACAAATCCATGGCAAAGCACAAAGTAACTTCTTCCTCATTTTACCAATTACGACTTCTAATATGAACTTTTACCGTCTTGAAAAATTTGGAAATTGGAAGAAATGATTTAGAAGGATGGTAAAAAGAAAAACAGGAAGAATTGTAGGAGAAAAGTGAATTTTGTGTAGATGTTTAAATAAATACATAGGTATTTATAGAATTTTTAGATGAATTTTGATTTAAAGATTTTTTTTTAAAATTATTTTAATCTTTGAATTTAAATTTGTACCGTTTAGTTTTTTTTAACTTTAGATTTGATTATATTAAATCTCAGCCGTTGAAATCAATGATTTATAAATATAAAATAAAAAAATAAAATAAAATTTGATCTTGAATCGTTGGATCAACCATCAATCCAATGAATCACTGGCGTTGGATGAAAGAATGAGTAATTGGGGTCAGTTGGGTGGCTGACGGACCCTTGTCCGCAGGATCCTCCCGACTTGCACGCGTTCCGTGCGCGCGTGCGCGCGTTCCAATTCACGGCTTGTCCACGCGCATATCCGTGTGGTGGCCGACCGTAAGTGCAATTAGCTGCAAGTAGGAGGAATTGTTAAATATTAGTCATATATTGCTCATTGGCTCTCTATGCTGTTGTCGCCTTTCGAAACTTGCCTTCACAATTTAATACGATAAGAAGCAATACTTTCTGAGAAAGATACAATTCTGGTCGCCATCTGCCTGCAATATGGTTGTTGGATTATCTCTTTCGCTCTCGCCACGAAGTTTCCCAGGCATGGTGATGCAGTTTCCTGGTTAATTTCCAAGTCTCCCTCCACACTCAATCGGCTATTGCTAAAGTCAACGCGCTCCAACTCCGAAATTTCTATCGAGCTTCGAAGTAAGTATTTCTATGCCAACTCCCAGATAGTTTGTTTATCCTATCTTGCTTGATCACCAACAACGTAAGAGAATATCCAACTCTGTATTGCTTGTTTTCTGAATCGCTTTATTTTGGGTTCCAAGTTTCTAATCTGTTGTTGTTTTGGGAAAGTGGCTCAAATGGTCCGAAATCAAATCTCAAATATCGAAGACATACTGAAAAACTGATCATTTCATCAGCCGATTTCCCTGTTATTTTCTGTTGTCGTAAATTTTAGGTTGAAACTTTTGTAAGTTTTTCTGATTTTGGTGTAGGTTTTTGTTGTTAAGAATCAAGGAATGAGTGGAGCAGGCAGCCTTTTCGGAGGGGCTGGTCTCGGAACACTAGTCAATGCGCTGTACGATGTCCTCAAGGAGCTGATCACCAAGAATGTAATGTTTAAGCCCCTACTCAAAAACATCAAATTCAGGTTAGACTCTTTGGAACCATTGTTGAAAGATATAGAAAGATCCAACAAGAAATTGGACCTGTCGGATAAGGAACTGAGAAACTTGAAACTACATTTGGAGGAGGGCATACATCTCGTCCAAAAGTGCAAAAAGATTCGATGGTGGAGCGTATTAGTATACAAAAGGTACAAGTACGCCAACAAGCTGATTGAATGGGATGCATCTCTTCAACGACTTTTGGACATGCTAAAAGTTCAGGGAATAAGGGATGTGAAGGACAACGCGGTTACGGTGAAGAATGTAGAGGAGGCGGTCATCAGAATTGAATCGAATATGGTGATACCAAAACAACCCGACAGTGAAGCTTGGTGTGCCGTACCTCAACTTCCGCCGCTCGTGGTTGGATTGGATTTTCCTCTAAAGGAACTGAAGAGGAAGCTTCTAAAGGACAAAAATGTGTCAATGGTTGTGCTGACTGCTCCTGGAGGATGTGGGAAAACCACTTTGGCTACAAAGTTTTGTCAAGACAAGGATATCAAAGGTATCATATATTATAAGTTAGCACTCTGAATTGTTTATGTTTTTTTACTTTGTACAACTATGGCAGATTTAAATGACGCCTCAATGACTGATTTATTATGTTTTCTCTGGATAGATGCATTCAAGGATAACATCTTCTTTGTCACGGTTTCAAAAAAGCCTAAATTAGAAAATATTGTTCAAGATCTTTATCAACGCAAGGGTTTCCAAGCACCTACTTTCCAAAACGAAGTTAGTACAGCGACGTGGCTGCAACGTTTTCTGAAGGAAGAAGGGCAGAATCCTTTACTGATTGTCCTGGATGATGTTTGGCCTGGATCAGAATCCCTTGTGGAGAAGTTTGATCAATTCAAAACGGAAAATTACAAGTTTTTGGTGACATCTAGGTCTGAATTTCGGGGATATGGTTCCCCTTATTATTTGCAATCATTGGATCATGACAATGCGATGAAACTTTTTCATCATTCAGCATCCCTTGGAGATAAGAGCTCTCATATTCCAAAAGATCTTCCAGAAAAGGTACATTTTAGTTGCAACGCACGTGTATGGTAAAAAATTAGTTGATTTGGTTTTGGAGAATTATCAAGAAATTATGTTCACCTTACGCAAAGCATCCACAATTGAGCGAATGAACACATCCATTTACCATATAAACCTGTGAGTAGTCATGCATCTAAGCATACTTACTTGTCGACTAAAACTAAAATTAGAATACTGTATATAGTTATTTAGCCATTTTCTCATCTTAGTAACTTGAATTTTGGCTCTGCAACTTAAAAGTTAGTTGATTTTGTTTTGGAAAATTATCCTGCAGATAGTTGAGCGTTGCAAGGGATTTCCACTTGCTATTACAGTGGTGGGGAGATCGCTTAGTGGGGAGCCTATAGAGATATGGCAAAAAAGAGAACTTGAATTGTCTAAAGGTTTTTCTATTCTTGATTCAGAGACTGAATTGCTGCTCTGCCTTGAACGAAGCTTGGATGCCTTAGATAAAGAAATCATCAAGGAATGTTTCTTAGACTTAGGTTCATTTCCAGAAGACCAAAGAATCGCTGCAGCTGCCCTTGTTGATATCTGGGCAGAGTTATATGATGTAGATACAGATATAGAGTGCATTGCAAACATCTACGAGCTCACCAAACGAAGTCTAGCTAATCTTGTTGTCACAAGGTGTGCATGTTTTATTTTCTCTTGTATGATATTTTCGCTCGATTTTCCCCTTTATTCATGACCGATTGATCGAAGCTCTTCTAAGAAAATTAGTTTTGATCATCACCAGGAAGGACAAGATGGAGGGGGACGGGTATTATAGTGAGCACTTTGTTACCCAGCATGATGTTCTTAGGGAACTGGCCATCTATGACACAAAAAAAGGACCGGTAGAACATAGAAAAAGACTGATTATTGACATATGTGGAGACAAACTTCCAAAATGGTGGAGAGAACAGAAGCAGATGAAGGCCCGCTTATTATCTATAACAACTGGTTGTTCTATCTCTCCCTTTCGCTTTAGCAATTACGTAGACATGCACAAATAAATATTCATTCCACACGCACGTGTGTGTGCACATTAAGTCTTAATAATACTTTCATTTAGTTTCTCCTCCCCACACTCACAGTTGTTACTTTGCAGATGAAGGGTTTTCAACAAAATGGCACAACTTGCAAATGCCAGAAGCTGAGGTTTTAGTATTGAATTTACAGACAAAGAACTATGCTTTACCCGATTCCGTGGTGAACATGGGTGAATTGAAGGCTGTGATAGTCACAAATTATGGTTTCTTACCAGCTGAATTGAGTAACTTCCAACTTTTGAGTTCATTACCAAATCTTAAGAGAATTAGATTAGAACGCATCTCAATTCCTTCCATAACCAAGAATCCCATTCAATTGGTGAGTCTGAAGAAGATATCCATGTTCATGTGTAACATTGGTCAAGCTTTCAACAACTGTTCCATCTCAATCTCATCAGCATTCCCGAATCTAGAGGAAATGAACATCGACTATTGCAGTGATTTAATTGAATTGCCCGTGGAGGTTTGTGATCTTAGTAAACTAAGGAAGCTCAATGTTACTAACTGTCATAAGCTATCTGCCTTGCCTGAAGAGATTGGAAAGTTGGAAAATTTAGAACTGTTGAGGCTAAGATCCTGCTCAGAACTGTCGAAGCTTCCAACCTCAATGAAGAACCTTGGAAAGGCAAACTTTCTTGACATATCTGATTGCTTCAGCATCAAGGTGTTGCCCGAAGACATTGGTGAAATGAGTAGTTTAAGAAAGATCAACATGAGACAATGCTCAAGGTTGCAAGAGCTGCCTCCATCAGTCATGGATCTTGAGCAGTTAGAGGAAGTGGTCTGTGATGAAGAGACAAAATATTTATGGGAAGCCTTCTCACCGTTTCTCAGCAACGTAAGGATAACTGTGGCCAAAGAGAATATGAACCTAAATTGGCTCCACAAGACTCGGTTCTGATCTTGTGTTTCCTCAGTGAACGCTGCTCTTCAAACTCTCTGTCGTTTGTGTTTTAAGTGTGTGATGCAGATCAGTTGGCCAGTGCATTTATTGAATCAATGGGATAAAATGAATGACTATAACTAATCAGAAGAACTTAATAACAGCCATTAGTAGGTCCTAATAATAGCCAGGTTGTTTTGGACCTTTTTTGGCTGATTGGATTGCTTTCTATATGTAAATTTCAGTTTTTTTTTGTCATTTTAAGTTTCTATTAAATTTTGAATGTAAGTTACAAAATGGTTATAAAAACCGTTTCTTTCTGTAAGATAAGGAGTTGGACGTTTTTTTATTATGAAAATACTCTGAGTGTTTATCTGTTTCAGTTTTGTGCCTTTTTCTTTGTGAGATTGTTTAGCTTTTGTTTTTACTCTTTACGTTGTAGGCTGGTACTAAAATCAAAGTTTATAGGGTTTTCAGGCCTCTCCTCGCACAAGGAGATAGTGGACTCTACCTATCAATCTTATCTATTATTTTATTTTGTTTCTATCCGATGTGCCCTGCGTCAATTTGTATCAAAGCCCTAATTGATTCTTGGGTTATCATGTTGCTATTGTTAGGTTATTACGAAATCGATAATTTAGTCGATTGGAGTTCTCTACCAATTTATGATGAGTATGATGAAGGTTACACGCTTATGATTAAAGTAGCTAATGAAATTCAATTTACTCGGTAAATCGATGCTCATTTTGTTGCCGATTGGGATTCTGCCTTGATTCTAGATGAATGCAATGGTGATGAAGATTTGGGTTCAATGGTTTAGGTACTTGCGGTAAAATATGTTCTACATTTCTGTGACTTTTATGATTATATTTGGGAATCGTTCATTGCTTATCACGATACAAAATTTTACTTGGAGAAAAGAATTTTTTTATATTGTTCGAATTATGTCTACCCTTTTCAAAGTTAAAAATATCAAGATGTTTGCTAGAAATTGTATGTGCACTCAAATGCAATTTATCGTAATTATAATCATATTATTGTGATGAAACATCCACAATAATTAGCCTAAAAAAGATTTGTCTAAGTCACTTCCTTTCTTTTTGTCAAAGTTACTTCTTTTTTTGTCCAAGTTTCTTCTCTTTTTGTCTAACTCAAATGGTGGATATGCAAGCATGATAACATATATGATGTTCTATATCTTCATGAATCTAATGTTATCAAGAAAAGATTAAATTCCAAACGGAACATGAGAAAGTGGAGAAGTTGTTTGAATTGTCATATTGATGTTTGAGTTGTAAACTCGTTTTTATTGCCTTTCTCTTGTTTAAGAGTCTACATCTTTGTTCTTTTAGTGTCTACGTTGTAGGCAGGTACTAGAACCAAAGTTCGTAGGGTTTTTAGGTCTCTCCTTGCACTAGGAGATACTGGACCCTAACTATCCATTCTATCTATCATTTTAATTCATTTATGTCCATTGCGCCCTGCATCAGTTGGTATGAAGAAGGTGCTTTAATACAAATGGCTGATAAGATTAATTTCAAGACATTTTTTATGGCTAATCATAATAGCCAGTGTGTTTTTTATGGCTGATAATAGCCTTTGTTTATGTAATTTTTAGTTTCAGGTGTTTTTATGTTGGGTTGTTTTATTAACACCCACATCTTTATGAATACACCCCACATCTAAAATGTGCCTCTAAAATTCTAGATTTGTCCCCCATTTTTCTGAAGCCCTCCCATCCCCATAAACAAATGACAGCAATAAAGCTAGCTCGACGGCCATAGGCCACCCATATAAGAGGTATCTGCATCAATATCAGCACAGCCAAAAACCCCCCATGTAGCAGAAGTTGACAGTCAAGATCGACTCTCTAATAGACCGAGAGAGAGAGAGAGAGAGAGAGCATGGTGAGGGGCTAAGATTTTTTGCCCAGACACTGTGGAGGTTGACAGTCGACATAAGGGGGTGGATGGGGTTTATTTGTACTTCAGAACTTAATTCGAGGGTAAAAATGGAAATTTAACTGAAAAAATAAATTATGGGGTGTATTCATAAGATTGTGGGGTGTTAATAAAATTACCCTTTCATGTTTATTGCCTTTTTAATTTCTGAATGTAAGTTACAAAATGGTTATACAAACCATTTCTTTCTGTAAGATGAAGGAGTTGGATGTTTTTGTTGGTGAATGAAATATTCAGAGAGATTTCTATCTCATATTTGTGCCGTTCTCTTGTTTAAGAGTTTGCTGCTTTGTTCTTTCTAGTGTCTACGTTGTAGCGGCTGGTACTAGAACAAAAGTTTATAGGGTTTTTAGGCCTCTCCTCACACTATGAGATAATGGACCCTACCTATCAATCATATATATCATTTTATTTCGTTTCTATTCGCGACGCCCTGCATTAGTGTGACTTTTTAAACTCAATTGTAACATAGTTTCAAATTCCCCTGTACACAGTTTCTTGACTATTTTGTTTGAAAATATGTATGTGTAATCCAACACCACAATTTGATTCATGCTCTCCCAAAATAAAATGTTGAAAAAAAAAATGAATCCAAAAAAAAGGTTGAAGAGTCTCCATAAGATATAAGAACTTTCATGTCACAAAGTTTGGTGTTAATTTCATTGTAAATTTCTCTAGTATCTATACTCACATCTACCGGTTAAGTTTCCAAAACTGTTCATATATAATCTAGATTGATTATATATTGCGATGAATCGGTCTCAAACTATGTTTTCCATCAAATACAGCTCGATTAGTCTCGTTCAATGTTAATTGTTGAAATAAAGAAAGAAAGGCTCATATTTTCTTACCTGTAAAAGTTGTTGTAATGATATATTTAAAAAAAAAAAAAAACGATAGGCTTTGGACATATAAGTCGTTGGAAAAGTAGATTATGAATAACATTATACTTTATAAGAAAATACACAAATTGAATACTTTAGAAAATGAATAACATCTATTATACTTTAGAGGAAAATACACAAATTTAATACTTTGTAGTGGAGAATGGCGCATTTCGCAACTAAGAATTAATTAGAGCATGTCAATACTTAAAAAAAAATTACTTGGCTTTGTAATGGGAAGGGCACTAAGGAATTTCACAGCTAGGAATTAGTTAGAGCGTGACAATTAGGTAAATGAGGAGGTTCTTTTCTCCAATTCAGCTCTTGGAGTATTTTTATATAAAACTTATAGTTATGGAACAAATAATTGTACATTATAAAAGATAGCTAATATTTTCAATAAAAAAAAGCTGATTTTCATTAAACAACGTTGAACCTTTTGTGTATATTCTATGAAAACATAAGGGAATTATACTATAGTCTCCTCAAATAAAATTCTCAGCTTTGTCATTTTTCGTTAACTTATAATTCACGCAAACAAGATCAATTTATCAGTGACAAATATGAAACGCATAAATGAGATCAATTCGTATGCACATTAAACATGACAGAGCTCATGTGAGTAGGAAAGCATATAATTTCCACATATTTTCAAAGCATATGCAAAACTAAAGAAGAAAATTATATGTTCTTAGGAAAGAAATTATACTTACAAGACACAAAAAGTATATTAATAAACATTGAAATTTTTGTGCATATTCTATGAAAAAAATAAGGAAATTATACTATTTCCTCACATGAAATTTCAACACTGTCGTGAACTTGTGATACACACTACAATGGGATAAATTCTTCAATGAACTTTTGATACATGTAAATGAGACATATTCGTAAGTTTATTGAATATGATGAAGCTCATGTGAGTAGGGTCAGAATACAATTTCCTTGTATTTTCATAGCATATGCACAAAATATTAATGTTGAAAAATAAGTTTTTTTTTATAAAAATGTATATAAGTATAATATTTTCTCATCTTCTAGTACAAGTTCGGTGCATATTCTACAAAACCAAAAATAAAAAATAAAATAAAAACTTGCATTAAGCCTATGAATTTTTTTTTTCTCAACATTAAGCCTATGAATTCACTCACAATAAAATAGAAAACGTTTTGTGATAAATGTAGACGTAGTCATATTTAGCTAGAACAAATATATTTTTCCCTTAACACCAATTTTTGTGCATATTCTACAAAAATATAAGAAAATTATATTTATCAATGAATGTATTGTACACATAAATGAGATCAATTCATAAGTGCATTGAACATGACAGCCTATGTGAGTAGGGAAGCGTATAATTTCCTTATGTTTTCTCAGCATGTGCACAAATTTTTTTTTAATGTCGTTGAATAACTTTTTATTTATATATGAGTCTAGTTTATCATCTTCTATTATACCAACAGGAAACCATATAGTCAGGGGCATAGGTATTCGGATTAAGGTCGTCCTAGGATTATTTGGAGTTCGAAAAATACACATGTGAATGTCTTCTGATTATTCTTCAAATGTTTGGTATGAGTCTCTTTTGTGCCCACCAAGTGTTTGATAAAATATTTGCTAGCATATCTCGATATTGCATCGACATCACTCAACAAATTCTCTTAAGATCACTTATCAGATTGTTTTGGCATATATCAATATATGTTGATATGTGTGCAACATAGTTTGGTTCTTTTAGAAGCTATATACTTGATTGTATGAACAATAAAGTCATTGCACGATTTAAATTAAAACCTCATAAAGAAAATTATACTTTTTAGGAAATAAAATTAGACTACAAGACCTACAAAATTTACTAATCAACATTGAAAACTGTTGTGCATATTCCATGAAAACATAATAAAATAATACTATAGTTTCTCGTAGAAATTCTTAACTCTGTCATTTTTTTTGAAGTTGTGAAACGCATTAAATGGGCGAATTCTTTTTTGTGGGCAAACTTCATGAAAACAATTCCTAAGTTTAAATAAAAGGAAAACTAATGAAAATTATTTTAAAACTTTGAATTTTAATGATAAGAACAAAATAAAGGGTAAGGTGAATAGTATCATGATTGATTTTTTAGTGTAAAAATATGGTTTTTCGTTAAAGTGAACAGTACCGTAATTTTTTCGTTAAAGTTCCTTTTATTAAAACGATGCAGCTCATATGAATGGGCATGAGCATGTCAAAATAAAATTTCCTTATGTTTTCATAGCATATGCACAAAAACTTTAATGTTGATAAATTTATATGTATATAAGTATATTATTTTCTCCCTTAAACATAGCGCAATTTTGTCATTTTATGAAAACTTAACCATAAGAGCTTCTCCCTTTAAGTTCCCTAATAATATAGACTAAGTTTTGTGCATATTTTACGAAATAAAAAAAGAATCAAATAGTAATTTCAAAAATTTAACCATCTGTATATATATATTTTCTCGTATATACTTTCACCTAATACCCATATCTTTTGTTACAAAAAGTTTAGGAGGGGGGGGACTAGGTATACCACAAGTCTTCTTTAGGATTTATAGAGGGGGTTTTCACCCCTTTTTAATTATTACAAATTTGTTCATCAAGAGAGATTACCAGTAACACATAATATAGACTTAAATCTTAATCTTAAAAAGAATGATCCTTATCAACTTCTAAAATTAGAACACCGCGTCCATAATAGTTAATTGAAATTTATTGAATTAGCTAAGGTAGTTGCATGAGAGTTCAACTTTTTGTTTTCTCTACCATTTCTTCGGTAGTTGCATGAGAGTTCAACCTTGTGTTTTCTCTACCATTGCTTCGAAGTTAGGAAACGGAATCATGAACAGAATAGGCCAAGTCTTTTATAACTTTGTTGAGGTCGCCCGCTACCCCTTTCCATACGCCTTCATTATTATTATTATTTGTCCTCCTCGTCGTCGTCGTCGTTAGGTTACCTTTCAATACGCTTTCATTTATTTTACTCCGCCGTGTGCGTTGGCTCAGACTGCTTGACGTTTCCAAGAAACGATGCTGTAGAATAATTGAACGGTAGGTTAGCGGTTTCACAACCATTTCATATAATTTACTGCGAGTGCGATGCATCACCAGCTTTGTCAACGCATCATTTTCGAAAAATGCTACGAAGATTACGTTTTTAGACTATAGTTTGTAGACTAAATGATGTGACGGTTGATGGTTGAATATTTTCTTTGAAGATTAACATAATTTATTTAATCATCAATTGTTACATTATGTTGACTATAAAATATTATTCAAAAAGTAATGTCCAATATCAGATTTTTACCAGAACTCATAAAATTTACCTATTTTTTTAAACGAGCTATCTTTTTAAGGAATGTATTTTTGCTCATCATCCTTAAGCGGTGATAATCTATTAGGAAAGTTGGAATAAAACAGGTGTGTATGCTTGTCTGGCTTTTCTTATGGGACAAGGATCCTCTTAAAGGGAACCGGGAATCAATCAATCGTGTCCGTTCATCGTACATCATACGGTCAGTTTTCGTTAAGTATTATTTATATTCAATTTAAAATATTTTATAACCGTACGATATACAATGAATAAATACGATTAATTGATCTCTCGTATCTTCACAAAGAAGATCCGGAGACGATCCTATTCCTTTCTTATGCATGTTGCATTAAACTAAAAGTCCTATCAAATGACACGATAACTTTAACAAACATGCAAAAGAAATATTAAAATATGTTTGATAACTTTTAATTTTTAAATTCTGGTTTTTTATTTAATTTAAAAGGTAAAAAATTATTTAATAACTAATTTTAATTTCCTCAAAATAAAAATTGATAAGTCAAAATTTTTAAAGTTTAAAAACTAGCTTTAAGAAACTGCAAAAAATTGAAAATAGAATAAATTAGGTTCTTATTTTTCAATTTTTTTCTCATTAATTGAAAATTTATTTATTTTTCATTGTTCATCAATGTCTCTTAACTTGTTTGTGTGTCATTATTTGAATATTTAAATTATTTACAAGTCATTGTATGTCAGTTTTAAAAATGAAAAACTTATTAATCATTTTCAAATATAGCTTTTTAGTAATTTTTTCATATATTTCTAGTTATAATTTGTACCTTTTTTTTAATTTATACAAATATTCTTTTTAGTTTTAATTTGTACCCATAATTTTAAATTTTAATATGTGCCCACATTTTTTTTTATGAATGTACCCTTGCTAATTATATGTATTTATTTTATGTTTTAAAATATCAATAATTAATTTTTAGGGAATTGTTATTGGGCACTCCAAAAATCTCATTTTGCACTCCAAACTTTCTATAATTAGAAAGAAAAAAAAATACACTTATGAGGAGTGTAGATGAGATTTTTGGAATGCTAATAGCAGTTCCCATTAAACTATATTTGTTGATGCACAAAATCAGTGAAGACTTTGGTACAATAGAAAGTGTTAAGTTTGTGACCTTCGCTAGACTGCTCCGGTCACTAGTATGGGTAGGTATGTAAATGGATAGAGACAGGGAAGCAAACATAAGATGCACGTGGTTCACCCAGATTGGCTACATCCACGGAGTAGAGGAGTTCTCATTAATTGTGAAGGGTTTACACAAGTACATAAGTTCAAGCTCTCCTTTAGTGAGTACTAGTGAATGATTTAGTACAAATGACATTAGGAAATATTGTGGGAGAATGATCTCCTTTTATAGAAGAGAGTTTCTAGCTTTGTTCTGACATTGACACGTGTCGTGTTGTGATTGGCTCTGATGTTGACACGTGTCGCGCTATGATTGGTCTCCTAGTTGGAGGGAAACTCTTGTGGATCCTTGACAGTATAACGTTGATCGGTACTCAGTAGTTTCAGGATTGGTCAAGTATGGTACAAACAATATTAATAATTACGTGGGTATATTATTCTTTTGCTAAAACTATGTGAATAACAATATTACTCTATTGTTGATTTTTAAATAATTGTTAATTGTAAAAATATATTTGAATTTGTTTAAATTTCATAATTTGTGGGATATTAAATGCATAAATGCATGAGTTAAATCCCTTAAATGATGCTTGGGACCTCAATCAAACTATTTAAATAGATAAGGCTTCATTCTATCATTTTAAACTGAAAATAAAATGATCATCAATCAACCTTGTAGCTTTTAGTTTTCATTTTTTTTAAAACAAAAAACTAAAAGTAGTTACCAAATGATTTTTAATTTTCAAAATAACTGCAAACAAAAATTGAAAATGAAATGAGTATAAAATGGTCCCTAAATTTTCTAAAGGCCAACTTAGCTAAACTAGTTGCCGCCATTGGTGGATTTGAGAGTGAAATAGGCACGAAAATAAGTAAAGGAATGCATCCAATTGTTAAAGTCATCCATTACGCAAACTCGAAAGGCTGAAATTACTCAAAGCCAAAGAAACTTCATTTAGAAAACTTCATTTTAATCCCTAAATAAGATTACTTTTTCAATAATACCGTATGTAAGATTAAAAACTAAAAATAGTCCTCCATGTCAGATTATAGTATTCCATGTCACATTCAATCATTTTTTAATAAATTTATTGCATTTTTAGTTTCCCTATTTACTCTTATTACTCTCTTAAAACCAATTAGAGAAACAAATATATAATTAATTTTTCAAGAATGCTTAATTAACTAGATCCATAATTAACATGTTTGTTATAACATAAATCTCCATGTGTTATTCCAATCAAAGAACCCAGAAAACTCAGAAACCATGATCAAACAAAAAAAGCCATAAAACTTACAAACCAAAAATCTCGTTGTATTCGGAAGAAAGAAGAAAAATGGGCTTTTAGATGCCAAATTGACGGTGAATCCAGAGATAAATGAAAAAAAAATACAAATTGAGAAAATAGAATGTGAAATCACAACTTAATTGACCATACCAAATTAATCGGACATACACTATATAGTACCTAACCGACCATACCGAATGGATAACACCTAATTGATAGTACCTAAATGATTAAGGTGCATTCATATAGGTACTATGATTTAGGTGCATTCATATAGGTACCATGATTTAGGTGCATTCATATAAGTACCATGGTTTAGGTGCATTCATATAAGTACCATGGTTTAGGTGCATTCGACTAGGTTATATGATTTAAGCACATTAGGACATGGTTTAAGTGCATTCGATTATGTAAAATATATGATTTGGCTATTTATATTTCCTCTAGGCTTTGAATGGTGATAATGAATAATTTGAATTAGGTATTTGTTAATTCTTGTAACGTATCACTAATATTTTTTTGAATTATGTTTATCATTTTAGAAAGTTAGACAATAATCAATGCCAAAAAATATGGAGCAAATTAAAATCAAATATTTAATAGGGGCATTATAGGAACCAAAAAAACGCATTAAATATTTAAAAACAAGAAAATATAAATTTTAATATTTATGCTGACATGGAAATTTAGTCAAAGGACTATAATGAATATATAATCTAACATAAGATTTTAATTGAATTTCAATCTTTATCAAGGATTAAAATGGAGAAACCCCAACTTCATTCATGATGAAAAGATCACACACTTTGCATATTATACACACAAAAATTGCAATATAACGAACATGAACACACCATTTGACAACGAGCTATGCCAACTTCAAGAGGAACTGACAATGAACCAATTAGCGTCTATCCATATCAATTTTGTTCCCAACAACACCATCAACAAAGCTATCATGAACAGTGAAGTAAACCGAAGAAAAGTGAATAACACAGCAACACAAAACTAAAGTAGTCACTGGGAGTGGGAGATATTAAAAAATAACCTTACCAAGAAGCCTCTTATCGACGAAAATATTAAAACGAAAGATAAATTTACGACAATAGAAAGGCTAGGAGAAGAGAGAGAGGGGCTGTCACCAGCCACAAGCTAGAGCAAAGAGTCATTTAATTGGTAGGGGAAAGGAGAGAGAAGCTAGCAGTAGTTTCTAATATTAATATTCTAAGAGTCCAAGCTTATTGTGTGGTTAAACTCATCGCCTCCTCTCAGTATACATAATATTGTTTGTTTGGAAAAAAAAAATATTTCAAGAGTCCATGCTTTTGAGTTATAGTAACAAAAGATAAAGCAAAAATAGTTGTAATTTCAACGTCTTTGTAATGCATTTGTAGTATTTTTAGTAATAATTTTGTAATTTTTGACTAGTTCATCAACACTGTTTGTTTAGTATATTTTTAATAAGAGCATTTTCGGAAGGTGTAAATATGAGGTTACTACATTAAGAGAGAGAGAGAAATTTGGGATCTTATTTATTTTTTGTCTCTAGTCCACCTCCCAAATATGTAAATATACATTTTTATTTATATATTGTGGCGAATATAGATAATTTACATTAATCATTATAGAGATTTACGACCCAAAAAATATAAATTGTTCACTTCAAAACATTTTGCATCTTCTATTAGATTGAGTCTAATTAAAGTTATTTGATCGCCAAAACATATGGCTAGAAAATTCCGTGTCTATTCCTAGCTAACTCATTCGTTCATTTTTGTTTTTTCAACAAAGTTCGTTCAGTTGTGTATATATGTGTTACATTCTCTCCATAAATCCATTGGAATTTCTGTTCTTTTATCAGCCAAGAACAGATTACGTAAGAGAAATAATTAAGTTTAAGTTTTGAGTATCTTTGTTTTCGTAAATATGTCTGTGGCTTCTGTCGGAATGGGTGCTCTGAGAACGGCATTTCAAGTACTGTTTGATGCTGTAAAATCAGCGCAGGAGGAAACCACAATGTTCAAGCACCTCCTCGGTGACATCAAATCTACTCTGGACTCTCTACAGCCACTCATCAAAGACATCGAAAATTATAACTCGAAAGAGGGACTGGAATATTTTGCAATACAAATGGAGGAGGCAGCAAATCTTGTCCAAAAGTGCAGCAAAGTTGGCGTGTGGAGAAAATACAAATACACCAACAAGCTTCATCAACTGGACAAATCTCTTCGAAGAGTGTTTGATCTGCTCAAAGTGCAGGGCATAAAGAATGCGAGGGAGACGTTGGTTTCTTTGAGGAATATCGAGACGGCGCTCTCTGGAATAGAAGAGAATTTGGTGATGACAAGTAATCACCCTGAAAAGGCTAAATGTTCGTCTGCGGTGCCTGAACCGCCATGCATTACGATCGGGTTGGATTTGCCGTTGAAGGAGTTGAAGATGAAGCTTCTCAAGGATAAAAAGGTGTCGATGCTTGTGCTTACTGCTGCTGGAGGATGTTGGAAAACCACCTTAGCTAAAATGTTTTGTCAAGATCAAGAAGTCAAAGGTATGTTATCTATGATTTTAACTTTTTTATTTTGTGAAGTATTACTTCCTAACTAGTTAAGAAGTATACTATGCACTAGGGCAAAGACCCCTGTAAAACGCCGGCCAGTCCCACCAATAACTTGTTAAAGAGAATACAAGGTACAACAAAGGGGACATGAAACTAAACCGTGCGAATATTAAGAAAGTTCACAAATTCTTCTACATATAGATCTTGCTTGACCACTCAATTACCTGATCTGAAAATTGCAGATATGTCTAGTCAACCTTTATATTAACACCTTTCTTACATTTTGTTTGGATAGATACATTCAAGAACAACATCTTCTTTGTCAATGTCTCGAAAAATCCCAACTTGGACCTTATTGTACATGAACTATATCAACGGAAGGGGTCCGAGCTGCCTGCTTTCCAAAACGAATTCATGGCAGTTAAATGGTTGCAAATTTTTTTGAAGGAATCAAGACACAACCCTCTGTTGTTTGTCCTGGATGACGTTTGGTCAGGATCAGAGTCCCTTCTTGATAAGTTTGATCAATTCAAGTTTTCAAATTACAAGATATTGGTCACATCAAGATTTGCATTTCCGAGATTTGGTTCTCCATACCATTTGGCATTATTGAATGATGGGGATGCAATGGCTCTTTTTCACTATTCAGCATCCTCGGAGGATAAGAGCTCTTATACTTCCGAAGATCTTTCGAGAAAGGTGATTTCTTAGTCTGCAATGCATAACATTTGAGCATCCACACACGTTAACACTTCCATTTACCGTCTTATAATTAGAATGAGAGTAGACATTTAACAATTTTATCATCTTTATTAAACCATTTAGATGATTCAGAACAATTTAACCAAATAGTAACTGAACTCATTCGGGATAATTAAATTGAAGATTATCAAGCGCTGTAAGGGATGCCCACTTGCCATTGCATTGGTCGGGAGGGCACTTCGCGGCCAGCCTATAGAAATCTGGCAGAAAAGAGTACTGGAATGGTGCAAAGGTTCATCTATTCTTGATTCTGACAAGGATTTGCTTGCTTGCCTCCAAAGCAGCTTAGATGCCTTGGATAAAGAAAAGACAATCATCAAGGAATGTTTCCTCGATCTAGGTTCATTTCCCGAGGACCAAAGAATCGCTGCTGCCATCCTTATTGACATGTGGGCGGAGTTATATGGGCTAGATGAAGAAATTCTGACCATTGCCAACCTTCATGAACTCACCACCCGTAGTTTGGCAAATCTTGTTGTCACAAGGTATGCACGCTGCTTATAGTTTTCTATTCCAATATGTATACCGAACGAATCATGAAAGAAATTAGTATTGATCATCCAGGCATGAGAGGGAGGCAGACGGCTATTACACTGAACATTTTGTCACCCAGCACGACATGCTTAGAGAATTGGCGATCCATCGGGTGAGTCAAGACCCAATAGACCAGAGGGAAAGACTAGTTATAAACATATGTGGGGACAATCTTCCTAAGTGGTTGACAGAACAAAAGTATCAAGCGTTCAAGGCTCGACTATTATCTATCTCAACAGGTTCCATCAATCTCTATAGTAAATACTTATACATGCACACATGTATGTGTGCACAGACCATGCTTGTGTGCACACACAGACGGTCATTCATACTAAGACTTCAATAGACTTGGGCACATTTAATTCAATCCACACTAACATCTTAAAGCGTGTTGTTTGCAGATGGAGCCTTCTCAGCAAAATGGCCAAACATGCAAGTACCCGAAGCAGAGGTTCTAGTTCTGAATTTTCAAACAAACAACTATGCCTTACCTGATTTTGTGGAGAAAATGGATAAACTAAAGGTTCTAATAATCACAAATTACGGTTTGTCAACTGCTGAAGTAGATAATTTTGAACTACTTGGTTCGTTATCAAATCTTAAGAGAATTAGATTAGAACGTATTTCAATTCCCTCCATAAGCAAGTTCCTCAAGCAGGTGAAAAGTTTGCAAAAGATGTCTCTTTTCATGTGCGATATCAATCAAGGTTTCGTCCATATTTTAGATGCACTGCCAAATCTAGTGGAATTGAACATAGATTATTGCCACGACCTGGTGGAACTTCCTGCCAACCTTGGTGACCTTATTCACCTTACGAAGCTTAGCATCACCAACTGTCATAAGCTATCCACATTGCCTGAGGACATCGGAAGGTTAGTGAATTTAGAAGTGTTGAGGCTTAGGTCATGTGCAGACTTGTTAGAGTTGCCACGCTCGATTAGGAACCTTAATAATGTAAAACTTTTCGACATATCCAATTGCTTTAGAGTAAAGGAGTTACCCGAGGATATTGGTGCAATGCGCAGTTTGGAAAAGATCAACGTTAGCCAGTGCTCAGGTTTGAAAGAGTTGCCTGCTTCTGTTTTGGATCTTGAGCTTTTGAATGAAGTGATATGCGACGAGGAGACGGAAACTTTATGGGAACCCTTCTTACCATATTTGACAGACGTACACATAAAGGTGATCAAAGAAGATATGAACCTAAATTGGCTCAACAAGCTTCCTGGAGGCCATGGTCCTTGATCAATGAATGTTGGTGCAATATATGCAATGTGATTGTGTTTAATGTTTTTTTTATGCAGTGTGATTGTGTTTAATTTTTTTTTTCTTTTATAATTTACTTCTGTTTTATGTTTTAGATGTTTGTCAATAACATTGCAGCACTGTAGAAAAATTGTAATAATTCACAATGGGTAGCGACTTTCACACCCCGTTTTCTCTCCTACACTCCTCGCTATTCAACTCTTCCTTGATTCTCCTTCGATTTATTCAATTGGAAGGCTAGAATAACAAAGGAAAGTGCATGGAAAGAAAAAGAAAGTATGGAAATCACTACCCGTTACGAAAAAGAATGTATTAATATATGTATGTGTGGGCTTTCCTGCCTTTCCACTGTTTTGTGGGTGATTTTCCTCACAAAGCAAGTTTCCTGGAAATGGCAAATTATTGGTTTTAGTTGCTGTCTGTTTCCTTCTTTTCTTTAGATCCCATGGAATGATTTGGATTTTGGTGGTACTGGAACAACTAATGTGCAACTGATGGAACGATAGGCACATAACAATTTTGTAAATTTGTTTTTGTTTTTTGTTTCGAATTCTGGGTTGGATTTTTGAAAATGGGTTTCAAATTCTGGGTTATTTTGAATTTTGGGTCAAATTATGGGTTTTAGACTGCGCTAACTGGTTTTGAAAATGGTTGAACAAGTGAGGAGGAAGAAGATTGGACGGGCGAAGTAGGGAGAGACGAAGCGAAGTGATAGGGATTTTACTACACACGTGAACGGGCTAAAAACTCCTATAATACTTACAAGAATGACAAGGTTATTGTAGTATAAGCGGATCTCGCAAGGTCGTTCTCCACAAGGATTATTAAATAATTTGAAACAAACCAAATTCCAATTAATGATTGTAAAGTAGAAATTAAGATGATTGATTTTATAACCTATTTAAATTAAAAACGAATTTAATGAATAAAAGTAAACTAATTTGCAATATTAAAACTATAAGAAAAGAAACTAGTTTTGGAGAAATCAAATTAAGAAAGCACTAGGGTTCCACCATCACCTAGCAATCCTACGAACTTTTACCAATTACTTATGATCTACACATGCCACTTTGAAGGTTGGATTTTCCTAATTCATATTCTACTTGGAACCTCCAATATAAAACGTATATCTAACATGCAACCCGTCCGGATGTTCGGATCAAATCTAAACATGAAAGACTCATTATGTTTTTTGAAAACCCTTTGAAAAACCATGCAATCCTTAAGACATGGTGTTCATCTTAAGTGAAATTACAATTATTAATCACAAGAAGCTAGCATCAAGTTCAGGGAACCTTCCGACCAAAATTGCATCAAATTACTTTTCTAAATATCCTAATGATGATCAGGCATTAAGACAATTAGATAGTTTTAATCACGGTAATTAATAATTCAAAGTATGCATGCAATCAATCATAAGCAATTAAATAAAAATCACATATTCATGCTAAAGCTCAAGGCTTCACCCTAGCAAAAGGAATTAGTTACGCATATTCATAATTGAAATCATAGAAAATATTATTTAGAAAATGATTGAAAACACCTTAAAATAGAAAATCCTCAAAAACCCTAGCAATTCTCTCTGTCTCCAAAGTTGCATAAAAGAAAGCGTAGCAAAAAAAAAAAGAACGGCAAAAGCAATCATATTTGCTAAGCCCACGCACAAACCCTAAAAACAGGTCCTTTTTCCCACTAGGAAACTAAGAATAATAATAAAATAAAATAGGAAAACATAACCCTAAATTAAATGGTAAAATTCGCCTAAAATTTGAACAGCCACGTTTTGGACCCACAAGCTGCTCCAAAACTGGCCTAATATAGCTGGATTTAATGTTTGGAATATTCTGAACATTTCTTCAGAAGGCCACGAACCCATCAAAGGTCATCTCGGGCTCCAAAAACACAATTTAAGCTCAAAAACGTCATTTTATAGTATTGCGCACTGCTTCTTTATTCCATCGGCAGAAAATAACTGCTTGGTAGAAAAATCCCAAATTTTGATACGATCAAGCTAAGTGACTCACGAACGTCCTCCAACTAGAATTACTCCAAAATTCATCCATTTGGTCCTGTTTTGCTCCAAAGGAAGACGAAAGTCCTATATTGAAAATATAGAGTAAATTGTAGCTATGGTCCCTGAATTTTAATCAAATTGGAGCAATGATCCCTCAACTAAAAATCCATTACCATTGGTCCTTCAACTTATCAAAACGTGCAGCTATGGTCCCTCAACTAAAAATCCATTACATTTGGTCCCTCAACTTTAATTCAACTGGAGAAGTGGTCCCTTAACTTTAACCCAATTGTAGCAATGGTCCTTCCAACATAACTCGTTTTGACAAAAATTTTTACGTAGTTGATGAAAATGACCATAATTACACACTTTGATGAGTTGATGGATCCTAATTATATAAATGGTTATTCCAACATAACATGTTTTGACAAAATTTTGAAGAAATTGATGAAAAGGACTATAGCTACACATTTTGATAAGTTGAGGGACCAATGTTAATGGATTTTTAGTTGAGGGACCATTGCTCCAATTTGATTAAAGTTCAGGGACCATTGCTACAATTTACTCGAAAATATAATTCAAAGTATCAAAATTCTTCCAAAATATTAATCAAAATATACTAAGAATAGGGTAAAATATATAATATAAAATCTACTCATCACGAAGCTCATTGGTCTTAGCAGTCCACCCAAAATTGGGGGGGCTGTTAGTCCATGCAAGTCCCACTTTGTCCTATTAAAGTTAGTCCCTGTTGGAACCAAACACAAGATTACACAACAACTTAATCTAGTCCAATCTAGTGAAAGTTAGAGAGGGCAAACAAACACACTTATAGGGTTTTCAATCCTCTCCTCACACTATGAGATAGTGGACCCTAATTATCAATCATATCTATCATTTTATTTCGTTTCTATTCGCTACGCCCTGCATCAGTGTGACTTTTTAAACTCGACTATAACATAGTTTCAAATTCCCCTATACATAGTTTCTTGACTATTTTGTTTGAAAATATGTATGTGTAATCCAACAACACAATATGATTCATGCTCCCCCAAAATAAAATGATGAAAAAAAATGAACCCAAAAAAAAAGGTTGAAAAGTCTCCATAAGATAAGAACTTTCATGTCACGGAGTTGAGTGTTAATTTCGTTGTAAATTTCTCTAGTATCTATACTCACATCTACCGGTCAAGTTTCTAAAACTATTCATATATAATCTAGATTGATTATATATTGCAATGAATCGGTCTCAAACTATGTTTTCCAACAAATACAGCTCGATTAGTCTCGTTCAATGTTAATTGTTGAAACAAACAAAGAAAGGCTCATATTTTCTTACTTTTAAAAGTTGTTGTAATGATATATTTGACAAAGAAAAAAAAACCATAGGCTTTTGACATAGAAGTCGTTGAAAAAGCAGATTATGAATAACATTATACTTTATAAGAAAATACACAAATTGAATATTTTAGAAAATGAATAACATCTATTATACTTTAGAGGAAGATACACAAATTTAATACTTTGTGGTGGAAGAATGGCACATTAAGAATCAATTAAAGCATGTCAATGCTTAAAAAATGACTTGGCTTTGTAATGGGAAGGGCACTAAGGAATTTCACGGCTAGAAATTAGTTAGAGCGTGACAATTAGGTAAATGAGGAGGTTCTTTTCTCCAATTCAGCTCTTGAAGTATTTTTATATAAAACTTATAGTTTTGGAACAAATAATTGTACATTAGAAAAGATAGCTGATATTTTCAATAAAAAAATGAGCTGATTTTCATTAAACAACGTTGAACCTTTTGCGTATATTCTATGAAAACATAAGGGAATTATACTACAGTCTCCTCAAATAAAATTCTCAGCTTTGTCATTTTTCGTTAACATATAATTCACGCAAACAAGATCAATTTATTATTGAAAAGTATGAAACACATAAATGAGATCAATTCGTATGCACATTCAACATGACAGAGCTCATGTGAGTAGGAAAGCATATAATTTCCCCATGTGTTCAAAGCATATGCAAAACTCATAAAGAAAATTCTATTTTCTTAAGAAAGACTTACAAGACAGAAAAAGTATATTACTCAACATTGAAATTTTTGTGCATATTCTATGAAAAAATAAGGTAATTATACTATTTCCTCACATGAAATTTTAACTCTATCATTTTTCGTGAACTTGTGATACACACTACAATGGGATAAATTCTTGAATGAATTTTTGATACACGTAAATGAGACATATTCGTAAGTTTATTGAAAATGATGAAGCTTATGTGAATAGGGCCATAATACAATTTATTTGTATTTTCATAGCATATGCACAAAATATTAATGTTGAAAAATAAGTTTTTTTTTTAATGTATATGTATAATATTTTCTCATCTTCTAGTACAAGTTCTGTGCATATTCTACAAAACCAAAAATAAAAAATATAATAAAAACTTGCATTAAGCCTATGAATTTTTTTTTCTCAACATTAAGCCTATGAATTCACTCACAATAATAAAATAGAAAACATTGTGTGATAAATGTAGATGTAGTCATATTAGCTAGAACAAATATACTTCCCCTAACACCATTTTTTGTACATATTCTACGAAAATATAAGAAAATTCTATTTATCAATAAATGTATTGTACACATAAATGAGATCAATTCATAAGTGCATTGAACATGACTGACACATCCCGGCCCGGGGTCCACCACATTTCGGGCCCGCTCCACCACCGTCATACGATATTGTCCGCTTTGAGCCCCAACTACGCCCTCACGGTTTTGTTTTTTGGAACTCACACAAGAACTTCCCAGTGGGTCACCCATCATGGGATTGCTCTCGCGAGCTACTCGCTTAACTTCGGAGTTCCGATGGAACCCGAAACCAGTGAGCTTCCAAAAGGCCTCATGTTAGGTTGGGATGGGAATATACATATAAGGCTTACATGATCCACTCCCCTGGGCGATATGGGATGTTAAATCCACCCCCCTTAGGGGCTCGACGTCCTCGTCGGCACACTTCCGGTCAGGGATTGGTTTTGATACCAATCTGACACATTCCGGCCCGGGATCCACCACATCTCGAGCCCCGATCCACCACCGTCGCACGATATTGTCCGCTTTGGGTCCCGACTACACTCTCACGGTTTTGTTTCTAGGAACTCACACGAGAACTTCCTAGTGAGTCATCCATCATGGGATTGCTCTCGCGTGCTACTCGCTTAACTTCGGAGTTCCAATGGAACGCAAAGCCAGTGAGCTCCCAAAAGGCCTTATGCTAGGTAGGGATGGGAATATATATATAAGACTTACAGGATCCACTCCCCTGGGCGATGTGGGATGTTACAATGATAGCCTATGTGAGTAGGGAAGCGTATAATTTTCTTATGTTTTCACAACATGTGCACAAAAAAATTTAATGTCGTTGAATAATTTTTTATTTATATATAAGTATAGTTTATCATCTTCTAGTATACCAAAAGGAAACCATATAGTCAAGGGCATAGGTATTAGGATTAAGGTGGTCCTAGGATTATTCGGAGTTAAAAAAATATACATGTGAATGTCTTCTAAGTATTCTCCAAATGTTTGGTATGGGTCTCTTTTGTGCCCACCAAGTGTTTGATATAATGTTTGCTAGCATATCTCTACATTGCGTCGACATCACTCAACAGATTCTCTTAATATCACTCATCAGATTGCTTCGGCATATATCAATTTATGTTGATATGTGTGCAACATAGTTTGGCTGATAACAACTAACTCACCAAATATTCGACGAAATGCCTCAATGAATAAACTAAAAATTTCTTTTGTGTGACTTCGGCATATATCAATATATCTTGATATATGCGCAACATAGTTTGGCTGATAACAACTAACTCACCAAGTATTCGACGAAATGCCTAAATGAATAAACTAAAAATTTCTTTTGCGTGCTTCCCACTATGTTTGTATCTAAACAACTTGAGTTTTTAATATTGAGACTCTCCAAAGTTCAATCCTAGATCTGCCACTACATATAGTAGCATCTTCACAATATATAATTTCTCTAAATAACATACACGTGCCAGACCTATGAATCCACTTGCAACAAAATTTGAACTAAAAAAATCATTCATCTTGTACTACTCTTTAATAAAATAAACAAGGGACTCAAAAGGAAGGCAAAGTGACTATCTTTTAGCACTAGGGGTGGGCACGGTTTGATTTGGTGCGGTTTTGAGTGAAATCGAAATTGAAACCTAATTTTTTTGCGGTTCGGTTCGGTGCGGTTTTGAAGCCAAAACCGAAATAAAACCAAACCGTTTGGTTCGGTTCGGTGCAGTTTCAAACGATTTCGGTTTGGTTTTTAAGAAAAAATGTACAATTTGCAATTTAACATATTAATAAGCATTTCCCAATAGCAATAGGAAAAAAACATTTGTTATGTAAACAATTAGCATGTTGCATGCAGTTGTGATGTTAAAACATGTTTGTGCAACAAAAGGGTGTCCCTTATAATGTTTATCATAAAACAAGTTGAATAAATTTGAATTCATTAAACGTGAGAGAAATTTTGATACTAGAATATGTGATATCATGATTCAAATGAGTGGACTTCATTAGATCATTGTTCGACTCTTGATAACAAGATTAGTCCACCCTTGTACATATATGTGTGTGTGATGGTATAAAATAACAAAGGTCCTTCAAGTTAATGAACGAAAGAAAGTGATGAATGATGTATTCTAGAGATCATTGTTCGACTCTTGATAACAAGATTAGTCCACCCTTGTACATATATGTGTGTGTGATGGTATAAAATAACAAAGGTCCTTCAAGTTAATGAACGAAAGAAAGTGATGAATGATTATATTCTAGTGTAGTTGAGTCCCATACTAAGTGTATGGATTCTAACAAACAACCAATTAAAACATGAAATATAATATGGACATTTAATTAAATGTTTATTAATATTTTCGGTGCGGTTCGGTTTCGGTGCGGTTTTCAAAAGCCAAAACCAAAACGAAACCGTTTTCTATGTTGCGGTTTGGTTTCAAAACCGAAACCGTTTCAAAACCGCAAAACCAAACTGTTCGGTACGGTTCGATTTGATTCGTGTTTCGGTTTCGGTTTTCAGTTCTAAGTGCCCACCCCTATTTAGCACTAATAACAATTCTTTTAGAAGCTATATACCTGATTGTATGAACAATAAAGTCATTGCACAGTTTAAATTAAAACCTCATAAAGAAAATTATACTTTTTAGGAAATAAAATTAGACTACAAGGCCTACAAAATTTACTAATCAACATTGAAAATTGTTGTGCATATTCCATGAAAACATAATGAAATAATACTATAGTTTCTCATAGAAATTCTCAACTCTGTCAATTTTTATGAAGTTGTGATACGCGTTAAATGGATTAATTCTTTTTTGTGGGCAAACTTCATGAAAACAATTCTTAAGTTTATTAAAACGATGAAGCTCGTATGAATAGGCATGAGCATGTCAAAATTAAATTTCCTTATGTTTTCATAGCATATGCACAAAAACTTTAATGTTGATAAATTTATATGTATATAAGTATAGTATTTTCTCCCTTAAATACAGCGCAATTTTGTCACTTTATGAAAACTTAACCATAAGAGCTTTTCCCTTAATAATATAGACTAAGTTTTGTGCATATTTTACGAAACCAAAAAAGAATCAAATAGTAACGCATCATTTTTTAAAACATGCTTACAAGATTATGTTTTAAGACTATATTTTGTAGACCAAATGATATGGTAGTTGATTGTTGAATATTTTCTTTGATGACTTACACCATGTATTCAAATAACCGACACATCATGTTGTCTATAAAATATTATTCAAGTAATGTCCAATAGAAGATTTTTACTAAAACTCATAAAATTTACCCATTTTTTCAAACGAGTTACCATTTTTAATGAATGTATTTTTGCTCACCATCGCGAAGTGTGGTAATTTATTAGGAAAGTTGGAATATAAAAGGTGTGTATGCCTGGATTGCTTTTCTTATGCATGATGCATTAAACCGAAAGTCCTACCAAATGACACGATAACTTTAACAAACATGCAAAAGAAATATTAAATTTTTTTTTAATTGTGGATTTTTAGTTAATTTAAAAGGTAAAAAAGTCATTTAAAAAATAAAATTGATAAGTCAAAATTTTTAAAATTTAAAAACTAGCTTTAAGAAACGGCAGAAATTGAAAATAGGATAAATTAGGTTCTCATCCTCATTTCAAACTTTATTTCTTTTTCATTTTTGATCAATGTCTCTAACTTGTTTAGGTGTCATTATTTGAATATTTAAATTATTTACAAGTCATTATTTGTCAATTTTAAAAATGAAAAACTTATTAATCATTTTCAAATGCCACTCATCTGATGATATTCCTCTTCACATGGAAATGAGAGGTCAGGTTCGAATCTCGTGGATGGCAAATTCGATACCAAATTAGTTTGCCCATTGTGTGGCTTTGTTGAACTCCCCCTCCCCTTAGTGTAAAAATATCGATATGCAAAAAAAAATTAATCATTTTCAAATATATCTTTTTAGTAATTTTTTCATATATTTCTATTTATAATTTGTACCTTTTTTAATTTATACCAATATTCTTTTTAGTTTTAATTTGTACCCATAATTTTAAATTTTAATATGTACCCACATTTTTTTTATTAATGTACCCATGCTAATTATATGTATTTATCAATAGTTATTGCTTAGGGAATTGTTATTGGCACTCCATAAATCTCATTTTGCACTCTAGACTTTCTATAAGTAGAAAGAAAATTACACTTTTGAGGAGTGTAGAATTAGACTTTTGGAGTGCGAATAACAGTTCCTATTTCTTAAACTGTATTAATAATTACGTGGGTACATTAATCTTTGCTAAAACTATGTGAAGAACAATATTACTCTATAATTGATTTTCAAATAATTGTTAATTGTAAAAATATATTTGAATTTGTTTAAATTTCATAATTTGTGGGATATTAAATGCATGAGTTAAATCCCTTAAATGATGCTCGGGACCTTGATTAAACTATTTAAACAAATAAAGTTTCATTCTAACAATTAGGTTGACTAGGGGCCGGAATCAACATGACCCTTAAAATAATTACTAAACAATTTTTAATTTTTCAAAAAAAGTAAAATAGAAACTGAAAATAATCGTAGTTTTCAGTTTTCATTTTTTTTAAAACAAAAAACTAAAAGTAGATACCAAATGATTTTCAGTTTTAAAAAATAATTGCAAACAAAAACTAAAAATGAAATGAATATAAAACGGCCCCTAAATTTTCTAAATGCCAACTTGGCTACACTAGTTGCCGCCATATTGGTGGATTTGAGAGTAATACAGGCACGAAAATAAGTAAAGGAATGCATCCAAGTGTTGAAGTCATCTATATGCAAACTCAGAAGGCTGAATTACGTACAATGCTCCAAAGCCAAAGAAACTTCATTCATGATGAAAGACTCAAACACTTTGCCTATTAATTTCCTTAAAAAAAAACACACACACACACACAAAAAATTGCAATATAACGAACATGAAGACACTATTTTTTTACAACAAGCTATGCCGACTTGAAGAGGAACTGGCAATGAACCAATTAGTGTCTATCCATATCAATTTTGTTCCCAACACCATAAAAAAAGCTATCAAGAACAGTGAAGTAAACCAAAGAAAAGTGAATAACACCAACACAAAACTTAGGTACTCACTAGGATATATTAAAAAATAACCTTACCAAAAAGCCTCTTATCGACTGAAATACTAAAACAAAAAATAAATTTACGACAATTCATGAGAAGAGAAAATAGTAAGGCTAGGAGAAGCGAGAGAGGGGCTGTCACCAGCCACAAGCTGGAGCAAGGAGTCATTTGGTAGGAGAAAGGAGAGAGAAGCTAGCAGTAGTTTCTAATATTAACATTCCAAGAGTCCATGCTTTCGAGTTATAGTCACAAAAGATAAAGCAAATATAATTGTAATTTCAACAACGTCTTTGTAATGCATTTGTAGTATTTTTAGTAGTAATTTTGTAATTTTTGAGTAGTTCATCAACACTGTTTGTTTAGTATATTTTTAATAAGAGCATTTTCGGAAGGTGTAAATATGAGTACTACATTGAGAGACAGATAAACTTGAGATCTTTTTTTTTTTTTTTTTTTTTTGTCTTACTAGTCCAGCTCTCAAATATGTAAATATACATTTTTATTTACATATTGTGACAAAAATAGATAATTTACATTAATCATTAGAGAGCTTTACGTGCGAAAAAAAATATAAATTGTTCATTTCAAGACATTTTGCATCTCTATTAGAGACTAATTGAGTCTAAAAGTTATTTGTTCGCCAAAACATTTGGCCTGAAAATTCCGTGTCTTTTCCTAGCTAGCTAACTTGTTCATTCAGTTGTGTGAAGATATAGAGTCGTTGGATCGTGACAAGTGTCAACGGATGGAGGAATAAGTTTGTTATGGTTTCTTAAGGTAGTTAAAAACAGTTAATAGAAGATTACTTAATGTGTAAGGAAAGATTACTTGAGGTGCAAGGAAAGTTAGGGTATATATATACTTGTATTATGTGCTGTAAGAATTATCCTTTGAATACAAGAAAGAACAATTCAGTTGTAATTCTCTCTCTATAGTTTCTTCTCTTTCTCTCTCTAAGAATATATAGAAAACTCCATTGATGTTCATCAAAGGTTGAAGGTTAACAGTATATATATGTGTTACGTTCTCTCTGTAAATCCATTGGAATTTCTGTTGTTCCTTCATCAACCAAGAACAGATTACGTAAGCATCAACCAAGAACAGATTACGTAAGAGAAATAGTTAAGTTTAGGTTTTGAGTCTCTTTGTTTTCGTAAATATGTCTGTGGCTTCTGTCGGAATGGGTGCTCTGAGAATGGCATTTCAAAAACTGTTTGATGCTGTAAAATCAGTGCAGGAGGAGACCACAGTGTTCGAGCACCTCCTTGGAGACATCAAATCCACTCTGGACTCTCTACAGCCACTCATCAAAGACATCGAAAAATATAACTCGAAAGAGGGACTGGAATATATTGCAATACAAATGGAGGAGGGAGCAAATCTTGTTCAAAAGTGCAGCAAAGTTGGCGTGTGGAGAAAATACAAATACACCAACAAGCTTCATCAACTGGACAAATCTCTTCGAAGAGTGTTTGATCTACTCAAAGTGCAGAGCATAATGGATGCGAGGGAGACATTGGTTTCTTTGAGGAATATCGAGATGGCGCTCTCTGGAATAGAAGAGAATATGGTGATCAAAATTAATCACCCTGAAAAGGTTGAATGTTTGTCTGCTGTGCCTGAACCACCATGCATTACAGTCGGGTTGGATTTGCCGTTGAAGGAGTTGAAGATGAAGCTTCTCAAGGATGAAAAGGTGTCGATGCTTGTGCTGACTGCTGCTGGAGGATGTGGGAAAACCACCTTAGCTAAAATGTTTTGTCAAGATCAAGAAGTCAAAGGTATGCTATCTATGATTTCGAACTTTTTTTTTCGTTTGTGAAGTGTTACTTCCTAGCTAGTTAAAAAGTATACTATGCACTAGGGCAAAGACCCCTGTAAAACGCCAGCCAGTCCCTCCAAACATCCACACCACCAAAAACTTGTTAAAGAGAATACAAGGTACAACGAAGGGGACATGAAACTAAACCGTGCAAAAATTAAGAAAGATCACAAATTCTTCTGCATATAGCTTCATCTAAAGGCATAAATCTCGCAAGGAGCTCTTGCTTGACCACATAATTACCTGATCTGAGAATTGCAGATATATCTAGTCAACCTTTATCTTAACACCTTTCTTACATTTTGTTTGGATAGATACATTCAAGAACAACATCTTCTTTGTCAATGTCTCGAAAAATCCCAACTTGGACCTTATTGTACATGAACTATATCAACGGAAGGGGTCCGAGCTGCCTGCTTTCCAAAACGAATTCATGGCAGTTAAATGGTTGCAAAATTTTTTGAAGGAATCAAGACACAACCCTCTGTTGTTTGTCCTGGATGATGTTTGGTCAGGATCAGAGTCCCTTCTTGATAGGTTTGATCAATTCAAGTTTTCAAATTACAAGATTTTGGTCACATCAAGATTTGCATTTTCGAGATTTGGTTCTCCATACCATTTGGCATTATTGAATGATGAGGATGCAATGACTCTTTTTCACCATTCAGCATCCTTGGAGGATAAAAGCTCTTATACTTCCGAAGATCTTTCGAGAAAGGTGATTTCTTATTTTGCAATGCATAACATTTGATCATCCACACGTTAACACTTCCATTTACCGTCTTATAATTAGAATGGGAGTAGACATTTAACAATTTTACCATCTTTGTTCAACCATTTAGATGATTTACAACAATTTAACCAAATTGTAACTGAATTCATTCGGAATAATTAAATTGCAGATTATCAAGTGCTGTAAGGGATGCCCACTTGCCATTGCATTGGTCGGGAGGTCACTTCGCAGCCAGCCTATAGAAATCTGGCAGAAAAGAGTGCTGGAATGGTGCAAAGGTTCATCTATTCTTGATTCTGACAAGGATCTGCTTGCTTGCCTCCAAAGCAGCTTAGATGCCTTGGATAAAGAAAAGACAATCATCAAGGAATGTTTCCTCGATCTAGGTTCATTTCCCGAGGACCAAAGAATTGCTGCTGCCGTCCTCATTGACATGTGGGCGGAGTTATATGGTCTAGATAAAGAAATTCTGACCATTGCCAACCTTCACGAACTCACCACTCGAAGTTTGGCAAATCTTGTTGTCACAAGGTATGCACGCTGCTCAAAGTTTTCTATTCCAATATGCATACCGAACAAATCATGAATGAAATTAGTATTGATCATCCAGGCATGAGAGGGAGGCGGACGGCTATTACACTGAACACTTTGTCACCCAGCATGAGATGCTTAGAGAATTGGCGATCCATCAGGCAAGTCAAGACCCAATAGACCAGAGGAAAAGACTAGTTATAAACATATGTGGGGATAATCTTCCCAAGTGGTTGACGGAACAAAAGTATCAAGCTTTCAAGGCTCGACTATTATCTATCTCCACAGGTTCCATCAATCTCTATACTAAATACTTGTACATGCACACACGTATGTGTGCACACACAGACGGTCATTCATACTAAGACTTCAATAGACTTGGGCACATTTAATTCAACCCAAACTAATCTTAAGGCATGTTGTTTGCAGATGGAGCCTTCTCAGCAAAATGGCCAAACATGCAAGTACCCGAAGCAGAGGTTCTAGTTCTGAATTTTCAAACAAACAACTATGCCTTACCTGAGTTTGTGGTGAATATGGATAAACTAAAGGTTCTAATAATCACAAATTACGGTTTGTCACCTGCTGAAGTAGATAATTTTGAACTACTTGGCTCGTTATCAAATCTTAAGAGAATTAGATTAGAACGCATTTCAATTCCCTCCATAAGCAAGGTCCTCAAACAGTTGAAAAGTTTGCAAAAGATGTCTCTTTTCTTGTGCGATATCAGTCAAGGTTTCGTCCAAATTTTAGATGCACTGCCAAATCTAGTGGAATTGAACATAGATTATTGCCACGACCTGGTGGAACTTCCTGCCAACCTTGGTGACCTTATTCACCTTACAAAGCTTAGCATCACCAACTGTCATAAGCTATCCACGTTGCCTGAGGACATCGGAAAGTTAGTCAATTTAGAAGTGTTGAGGCTTAGGTCATGTGCAGACTTGTTAGAGTTGCCACGCTCGATTAGGAACCTTAATAATGTAAAACTTTTCGACATATCTGATTGCTTTAGCATAAAGGAGTTGCCCGAGGATATTGGTGCAATGCGCAGTTTGGAAAAGATCAACGTTAGCCAGTGCTCAGGATTGAAAGAGCTGCCTGCTTCTGTTTTGGATCTTGAGCAGTTGAATCAAGTGATATGCGACGAGGAGACGGAAACTTTATGGGAACCGTTCTTACCATATTTGACAGACATACACATAAAGGTGATCAAAGAAGTTATGAACCTAAATTGGCTCAACAAGCTTCCTGGAGGCCATGGTCTTTGATCAATGAATGTTGGTGCAATGTGATTGTGTTTAATGTTTTTTTTATGCAGTGTGATTGTGTTTAATTATTATTTTTCTTTCGTAATTTACTTCTGTTTTATGTTATAGATGTTTGTCAAAAACATTGCAGCACTGTAGAAAAATTGTAATAATTCACAATGGGTAGCGACTTTCACACCCCGTTTTCTCTTCTACACTCCTCACTGTTGAACTCTTCCTTGATTCTCCTTCAATTTATTCAATTGAACAGCTAGAATAACAGAGGGAAGTGCATCGAAATAAAAGGAGAGTGCATAAATCACTACCCGTTACGAAAAAGAATGTACTAATCTATGTATGTGTGGGCTTTCCTGCCTTTCCACTGTTTTTTTAGAAGACTGGATAAGATCACAACCAGGGCAAGAGCCAATGGAACAAAGAAAGTTTCCACTGTTTTGTGGGTGATTTTCCTCACAAAGCAAGTTTCCTAGAAATGGCAAATTATTGGTTTTAGTTGCAGTCTGTTTCCTTCTTTTCCTTTATGCTTTTGCTTCTTTATCTCAAGCAAACTATTGGGTAGTGTCTGCTTATACTTAAAAATTAAATAATTTTATTGGGATACAAAAACTATAAAATAGAATGAAATATAAATTATAAAGTATTAGAACATAATGATCAATGAAAACATGGGATCAAATATATAATGTGTGTTCATACACTACAACAAAAATGGCCACTACGCACAATAAATTATATGTGCCCCTTGAGGCCAAAAAGCACCAATAATTGTGTTCATAGACCAATAGCAACAGTGCAGCTACTATCTTTGTGTCTGTGCCCTCTACAGGCGTCACCATTGCTGAAAGAGCACAATAGTGTATTTGTGCCAAAGAGGCAAGCACAAACAGCGGTCCATTTGTGCCCCATTCTGACAACTTTTTCATATAAGCTTTTCCAGCCATGTTAGCACTTATATTATAATTGTGCCAACATGAATTAATTAATAAAAAAATAAAAAATTTGAAAAATTGAAACTAATTAAATTGAGGAAATGAAAAAAAATTAAATTTTCATGAAATGAAGAAAGCCTACAACCATGAAACCAAGTTTCACTTTCTGAATCTCACAAACATATATTGTAATGTTACATATCTTCTCTCTAATACAAAAAAAAAAAACTTGAAGGCAAACATTTTTGGACAGATGCATCTTCCCTAGCAGGCCTTGCACTTCATCAAATCTTTGCTGCTCCAAAAACGAATTAACCAGATGACATGCAGTATATGGACCCTCACAGAAATCATGAATATCAAATGCAAAGATAAAGAAAACCACACAATTTACAAGAGCCAAGAAAATGAAGGGATAAAGAAAGTAAGAAGGGAATACCTTTGGTTCCTCATGAACTCGGGATCCTGAAAATATATAAAACTAAAACAAAATAAACAATAACTCAAATCCAAAAATATATAAACTCAAATACCAAAAAGAACCACAAATTTGTATTCCCTTCTTACATAAAGATAAGTATTTTGAAATCTAATTTTCAGCTTTAGTGAAGTCTTTCATCTTTCCATACGGAAAGATAAGATTCATGGAGCTGTTTAGTTTCTTAAGACTGCGGGCATTGGTATGCAATCAGTTTCATAACGATCAATAATTTCAACAACCTGACAGAAACATCATTTTCCTGATCAACTACATGTAGTACTAGAAAAGAAAAAATAGATTATGCAGAGAATTGGGTTTAAATCAGCCATACATCTCGAGAAGCAAAAAGGGAAGCAACTCCGATGGGAATGAATACAGTGCTTACAAGCATGAATGCTGAGATCACCTGCAAGAACAAGTGCGCACACACACAACGAGATAAGGCAAGAATTCAACTAAAAATCTAACATGCGAATGTGGATGGCCTAACTAAGGAGATATCGAATACAATACTATAAAACCTACCCATCGTGGCGTGAGAATTGGCTTACACGCTGGAAGTTCCTGCTGAGTAAATCTTGAATCTGAAAAGATCAAGTTTACAACATTTTTAGTTTACAATTGATAGAAAGGCTACTAAGAATCATATGAAATGCAACGGATGACATAAAGTCGGCTTTGTCCATGCCGACCTAGTCCTGCACCTTATCAAGTGAACCAACGGAAAAACAATGGAAAAGCTTCCTCTACATATCAACATCTTAGATTACATAATTTCAGATTTCACACATTGGCTGAAATCACTCACTATGTTTGTGGCACATCCATCTAACACTTAACTCATTCAAGCTCAAAGATCAGACCAAAACAATTTTTTTTTATTATACAAGTGATATCCTACTCTACACGGAAGAGACGTAGTGGGTTGAAGAGGAAGACTCTATGAACTAAGGCAATCCACCACTAGTGATCAGACAAACACAATTAAGAAGATTGATTATATTCAAAATTATAATGTACAGAAGTTTGAGAGAGAAAAATGAGCCTCATTTTCCCACTCTACACAAATGAATCACAACAATGACTACTCCACAAGATGAAACACACACACTATAACCAAACAACCCCTTAGCAAATAACTTGGTGGTTTTAAGAAAATTAGAATTTCTGCATTGTAGGAAACCAAAGAAGAATACTCCGAATTTCAACCAGCATAAGGTTTCATAACTCTAATTGTCGCAGCGTGTCAATAAGGAGCCACTGCTTCTGCTTGAGCAGCTCTGGCCATAACCACCTCATCCCATGGATCATCACCAACAACCTGCCATAACCATCGCCACGATCAACTTCATCACCAGCTCCGGCTTCATCACACTCATCGACGCCACCGCTAATCCGCTTTTCGCCATCCCATACACCGCTCTCATACTTGCAAAACACACAAAACCTGAACAAAATCATACGTTTCTTAGACCTGAAATTGAAGAAATTTGGCTATGAATTTGTAGAAACTAACTTGAGGATCGGAATGAGGATGGGAAGAGGATTATGGAGGTATAATTTGATGCTCTTTGATGACCGGTGGAAGGCAACGCTGTTGGCCGTAAGAGAAGAGGGAGAAAAAATGATGCGGAGAGAGAGTGAAGGGGAAAGGAGGAGAGAGAATGGAGGGGAGAGAGAGCAAGGAAGTTTGTGAAAGGGGAGAGAGAGGGTAACCTTTGTTTTTTCATTCTTTTTTATATTGTTATTTTGCACAAAAGGCACGATATTATTATATGTGCCCATTGAAATCTATAAAGTACACAGTGCAAATAATTCAAAATGTATATTTGATTTAAATATATTAAATCAAAGGGCACAAAACTCCGGTATGTTACCATGAGGTTGGAGTTGCACGGCTCACGATTCGCCACATCTGGGTGTGTAACTCTTGGCAGACAATTCTTAGTTAAAATCACTTTTGAAATTGAGTGAGAGATTCATAGTGTCCTTAGTTAAAATTACTTTTGAAACTTGGGGTGAGCGATTCAAGGTGTTTTCAATTGAGCTAACATTTGACTTTGGGTATCATGGCTTGTGATTGAAGTTGAACAATTGATTAGAGAAAATATTTTGGGCTTCATTATTTCTAGACAAAAATTGCAAAGGAAAATTTGGAGATGGAAGGGAGGCTTGTGACATTGTTAACCCTTGAGAAATATATATTGGTAGCTTTTGTAAAGGCACAAAAGCCATTTTGTGTCACACATAGTATATTTAATTAATAAAGTTTCATTATTATAAATATGGACACATGCAATTGTGCTTATAAATTCTATTTATTGCACAAAAAGTCTTTCGTGCCTGTTTCCATGCCCAATAATGTGTTTGTGTCCCTTTTTTTCTACATTGGGCACAATATATGGTGGCCTTTATTGAATGGGCACTTTTTCACCTTATTGGTGTTCAAAGAGGCACAAACTCCTCATCTGTGTCCTTAATTTTGTACCCAAAGCCCATTTTTCTTGTGGCGATAGCTATTTAACAAGTCTCTTCAATTTATTGAAAAAATAAAAAAATAAAAAAAAAGCTATCTATTTTCGGTCTAAGTAAGAGTTGCTACTTAAACGGGTTTGGGCGGGCTTGGCAAGTCTAAGTGTCCTTTTTTAATTTTTAACGCCTAAGGATTATTGGAGAACTGGCCAGTCGCTTAGACCATTTCCAATCGAAGGATCCAGAGGGCCAAATGGTCAAAAATGGCCTGAAAACCCTCTCCAATCGAGGGCCAGGCCAAAGAGCTCGTGGACCCCACTAAACAAAAAAGGGCCAACCGGGCGGCCCAAATGAGCCAGCCAGTCAGGCCAGGATTCAAAAAACCAACGGCTATCTGCTGACGTTAGCTAGCCGTTATTTTTTATTTCCTTTTTTTGCAGTTTTTTTTTTAAACAAAATTTTTTTATTTTTTTTTTAATTCTATTTTTTCCCTATAACTTCCTAAACTATTATACAACATTAAATTAAATTAAGTAACATGAAACAACATTAAACAATATGAAACAACATTAAATAACATTAACCAATATAAAAATTATACAACATGAAAAATTAAACAACATTTTTAAAAACATTTAACAACATAAAACTTAAACGCCTATTCCATGCTTCTTTTGGGCCAAAGATGTGCAACAAGATCCTGTTGTAGGTACTTGTTTGTGGCACGGGAATGTATCATCATATAGCTATAGCGCCTCATGTACTCATTTATAGAGATATTACTAATTCTTGGATTGAAAGGCAAATTAGGCTCATCATATATTTTTGCACGAGCCCTTCTTGACCTATTTGGATCCTCTTGGTCGTCGTCGAACTCTCCATCAATATACCCATCTCGATCATCCTCCACAATCATGTTGTGTAATATGATGCAAGACATCATGATGGAGTCCAAATTTTCTCGACTCCACCCTTTTGCCAGTTCCTTAATGATCTTCCACCGTGCTTGTAGAACACCAAAAGCTCTCTCAACATCTTTTCGGTATTCCTCTTGGTGTAAGGTAAAACACTTTTCGGCATCATTTTTAAGGTTTGTAATTGCTTGGACTAGTGTCACCCACTTTGGGTAAATGTCATCTGCCAAGTAATACCCCATATTGTACTGACAGTCGTTGATGTAGTAGTCAAGTGGAGGTGATTTACCTTCCGTCAGGTTATTGAAGAGGGGGTGAATGCCCAAGAACTGTAATGTCATAATGTGACATCCCACATCACCCAAGGGAATGATCCTTCAATGTATATTATCATCCCTACCAAGCACGAGGCCTTTTAGGAGCTCATTGGCTTCGGGTTCCATTGGAACTCCGAAGTTAAGCGAGTAGCGCGCGAGAGCACTCCCATGTTGGGTGACCCACTGAGAAGTTCTCGTGTGAGTTCCTAGAAACAAAACCGTGAGGGCGTGGTCGGGGTCCAAAGCGGACAATATCGTGCTACGATGATGGAGCGAGCCCAGGACGTGGTGGACCCTGGGCCGGGATGTGACACATAAGTTGTAGTTTTTAAATTTAAGTTGTTGTAGTTTTTAAAAGTTATTGTAGTTTTTAAATTTAAATAATAAATTATGTTTGGCCCTCGGTTGGAGACCCTTTTTTGTGACAGGGCTAAAACGAGCATATGACCATTTGGCTCTCGGTTGTAGATGGTAAGAGATATGACCCTACACTGTTTATTAAAATATTAATTTCTTGAAGGGCCAAAGGGTTAAAATGAGCCCTCTAACCCTCATTCGGTTGGAGATGGTCTTAGCGCCTAGGCAGCGCTAGGCAAAGATTTTTAAAACATCATGAGTCATTAACCTACAAAGTTTTGCAAACAACATATTCTTTTATCATTGAATATGAATATACATTGTGTTTGGTTTGAATTTATTGATATATTGTTCTCTTCTCGCCTTCCATACTTATCTTAAGACTTAAAGAGTAGTCTCTCCCAATGCAGCCGAGTTTCAATTTCTCCCCGCAGATTAAATTAGTTCAAAGGCAAATTATCTCTAGTATATAGAAAGTAGGTTCTTCGTTGTTTCAAATGCATTTGTGATCCAAAACTTTTGCTCTCTTGTTTAGAAGTTTAGATTTTCAGAACTGGGTGGTGGTTGTAATTGTGGAAGTAGTTACGGTATTTGTAGGTTCTGCCATTTGAATTGCTGTTTGATGCCGCCATAAAAGCGCAGGAGACGGCTGAGATGTTTCCAACTCTCCACAGTGATCTCAGTTCCACGCTAGAGTCTTTTAGGCCACTGATCTCATAGATAAACCAAACCGGAACCATTTCGGTTTCTGAAAGGTTTACAAGAAGAATGGAGGATGGCAAGCAGCTCGTCAAAAGGTGCGACAAGGTTTCCCCCCGAGATGCTGAACTTGTTGGAAAAGCGCAAATATGAGAAAAAATTGTTAAATTGGATAAATCTCTTCAAAGACTCTCGCGTCTGCAGAATCTGCAATTAGGAGCTACTTCTGCGGTGGTGCTCCACCGAATTGATGCAAATCTTGTGGCGCAAAATAAAAACCAAAACCAAAACCTTATTACAACATGATATGTAGTTCCTGACCTTCCATCCAATACATTATACACTTCTACTGGATGAGCCTTTGGCGGAGATGAAGATGAAACTCCTTAAGGATGACGCGGGGTCAATGCTTGCGCTCACTGCTCCGGGAGGATGTGGGAAAACCACTGTGGAAAATATGTTTTGTCAAAGGTATCTATCTATAAAGTTTTTATACATTGCGGCAAGCATTTTTTGGATGCGGACACTCGATATTGTTGATATAATTGGTATAGCGCACTTACAATTGTCAATGCGTGGTCGATATTTTGTCCGCAAGGGCAGTTAATCAAAACGTAGGACTGCTATCTGTATACTAATTATATCGGTTTCCTTTTCTCTCTTTTTTCTTCTGATTAGTAATGTTTTCAATTCTCTGTGTTTTCTTGGCTAGATAAATTCAAGCAGAATATCTTCTTTGCCACGGTTTCAAATAAGCCCAGTTACCTTGTCCAAGAATTGTGTCAACACGCCGGATTCACGGTACCTGCTTAGAAAATGAAGAATTTGCATTTAGCCGGCTGCCGCGGTTTTTCAGTGAAGCAGGGCAAAATCCTTTGCTGTTAATCTTGGATGATGGTCGGTCTGGATCAGAATCCCTTCTTGATGAGTTTGATGAAATCAAAATGCCAAATTACAAGATTTTGGTTACATCAAGTATCACTTTCCGAAATTCAGGCTTCCATATAATTTGCAAGCATTGACAGATGAAGGTGCAGTGCAGTGACTCTTTTTCGTCGTTCAGCATTCATGCCAAATACGAGCTCTAACATACCAGATTATCTTCAGAAAGTGGTTATTTATTAATATGAATGTCAAATATATATGCTTATTTGGATCGCAAACGGAGAAAATAAATTATGTTCACTTTTTATCTGAATCATCTATGTACACCAGTGAAGTGTCGGTTTTACCACATCTGTAAATAGTTATTGACTTCACTTTGGAAAATTGGACGTTGCTGTAAAAAATTTCTACTGGCCATTGCAACTATAGGACCCTCACTTCGCAATCGCCCTATAGAGATATGGAGAAAAAAGACGAACCCAATTGTCCACAGATTCTTCCATTCTTGATTCAGAGACTAGCTTGCTTGATCACCTCAAAAGTTGATTAGATGACTTGTATAAAGGACTGGCTCTGGCTGCTGTAAAGGATTGTTCATAGACCTTGGTTTATTTCCCGAAGACCAAAGAATCGCCGTTGCTGCCAGCCTTGATATGTGGGCTGAGTTATATGAGGGATCAGCTGACAAAGTGTCAATGGCGAACCTCTACGAGCTCACCATCCGTAATTTGGCCGGTCTTGTAGTCACAAGGCATGGAAATTTTACTTTTATAACTAATTTACTATTGTGATATGCACGTTTCAGAAATTTCTTCTATGAAACTAAATTTTGATATCACAACCAGGAATTAGGATTTGGATGGCTACTATGGTGAACACTTTGCTATCCAACATGATATGCTTAAATTGCTATCAATTCATGAGATTCGTGAAGACCCGATAGGACATATATAGACTGATTATAGACATACGAGGAGATGAGCTTCCACGGTGGTGGATAGAGAAGCAGCAGAAAACAAAGAAGCTCGCTTAGTATCTGTCTCATGTTGGTATCTGTGATCTCTCTTTCCTTAAAAAAATAGATACATACACATGTACAATCACGTACGTACAAGCTCACATACGCACTTCCACATTAATTTCTCCCCACACTCGCATCATATAGCACATTGTTTTCAGACAAATCGTTCTCAACAAACTAGAACCTCGACTATTGTAATGATTTGCTGAAATTGCCTGTGAAGCAGTGCGATCTTATCTGCCAGCATCAACAACTGTCATAAGTGTTGAGGCTAAGGTCCCGCAGAGACCTGGTAAAGCTTCAGGTCTCGATTGAAAAACTCACTAACTTGTGCTTTCTTGACATATAGAATTGTTTCGGCATTAAGGAGTTGCCTGAAGGCATCGGTAACATGAGTGGTTGAAGAACGATCAATGCACAATCCTCCATCAGTGTTTGATCTTGATCTGCAGTTAGAGAAAGTGATATGGGACGAAGACAAAAGAAATTTACGGGAACCTGTCTTATCAAATATCGACAAAATAACTGTGGCCAAAGAAGAAACCAGCCTGGATTGGCTCCACAAACTTCAAATTTGAGAGCTGTGTTTACTCACTACATGAGATGTTGCATAGCAAAGACAATAAACTAGGATGAGACGATTTCAATATACAACATCGGTCCATGGACTAGTGTTTTCTGGTTTTCTTCTTTTACCTTTTGGGAATCATTTTCGCATGTCGCCTTTCGCCTTCTATTTTGTAACTAAATTCTCTTTTGATTTATTCAATCTAAAAGTATATGTAGGATGCTAATAACTTGGAGCCAAAGGCAAAGCTAATTGATTAGGCAATTGATTCTCGTTATTGAACTTGGGATATTTGTGTAATTTGACACGATAGTTTTCTTTTATAACAAACGATATTATCTATATTAAAGAGGAGGGGTAAGCTTAGCTTCACGATGAGCTAACAATAATGTGGTTCAAATTCGTCTTTGGTGAGAATCGAACCTAAGATCTCTCACTTACATATGAAGAGGAATTCCACTAGACGTAATAGGTTGTCATGCTCACATCACATGTAATAAATGAAATTCTCTAATAAAAGTGGCCATGCCGTACATGTAATAGAAGAAAATCTCTAATAAGAATTCTCTCATTTTTCTCTCAAACTATTTTCCTCTGCAAACTTTTGTCATAACGGAATCAAAATCACAAGAAAATATTCACCCAAAGCCCTAGAACATTTTTTTCAGCTACATTAGCTGCAAGGAAAATAAAATAAAAATTCATTTCAGATCGTCGCAAAACCCCTATTGGAGCCAGTCAATTTGTCGCGAAATTTAAAGAGTCCTCTGTTGCTGGGGTCCTTGACCTACCGCCGCAAAAGCTCTACTTGGGGCAGTTTTGTCCAACGCGTTTATTTACTCAACTTTGTGCCTACTGAATCTTCGGCGACAACAATCGGTTTTGTGTTGGGGACAAACTTCTTGAAATGGTCGAACTCGAATCCCCTCAAAGACAGTAGTCAAGAAACCAAATTAACAAGGCAGGAGAGGAATATCTTTGGGTTCGGCAGCATATAAAAACGATGGTTGAGAACCAATTAAAAAAAAAAGGGAATTACAAGACCTATGCAAAACCGCTAAATAAAACAACAATCACGCCTTATCCCCACTAAGTAGTGTCAGCTATAAAAAGAGGTTTAACAACATGAAGAGAGGGTGTGGATTATCATGTATCGATAGAATATCCGCCACTTACCACCCTCACAAACAGATTAACAATTCAAAAACAAATTTACTCCCCAGTAAAAATATACAACTAGGTTTATAAATATACGACAGACAGACTCCAACCTCCAACTTCCAAGGAGAGTATATGAGATGATATAGCATAGAGCCTTCAATCCCCCTATCTGATTTTCTATGCTAATAATCTATCACACACTCTATTGCACATTCTCTGTTTTTTACTAGTTTTTCACCAACGGTAACAACTCTTTCCAACTAACAACATCGCGTACTTGAATTAAATTGCGTAGACTATTTCCCCGCTGCTATCAACATCAAGTTCAGACTCTGAGTCTAAGTCGTCCATATCATCGTCCATGTCCAGGTTGTCCGTCATGTAAGGGCTCAGACCAAGGGTTCCAGCTGCTGGTATAGTGGCCTCGGCAATGATTTGCATGATTGCGTCAAGGCTTTGCATGGGTTGATCAGGCTCTTCGAACTGGTTGCCCTCGTCCATCAGATCAGCAGGGAGATTCTTCAAGAACCACGGATGGTTCTTTATCTCAGGAATGGTAATTCTCTGTTACATGCATGCACATCCGTAAATATCGGGCACAATCAACAACAAAGAAAAGGAAGAGAAAGAAGCTAGATTCCCCATGTTCTCGACAAATAGAATCCCTCAAAAGCAAATACTTTTCAAGATGTAGCAAGTCCATTTATTCCTCCAGTTCTGGCATTAAGTGCTCAATAATGGGAAACTGGAGAACTGTTTTAACTTCCAGGAAAACCAAAAGGCCTCCAAAATATCCTTGAATAAAAGAAGCAAAGTCACAAGAAATTCAAGGAATCATCCAAAAAAAAAAGAAATTAAAGGAGTTTCACATGCGCACCCGCGCGTACACACGCACAAATGGCCTATGTTAGGCTTTCAATGGAGCATCATAAGTAGTTATATTACTTTTTCCTTTTGGAATAAGACTACCATATTTGATTATACTCTAATACAGAATCTAATTATATTGTCTAATTCGAACTAATCCAATTGGGAAAATAATTTAATTTGGTCTTCACTCCCACAATTAACCTTCAATGTCTTGTAATATAATATTGAAAGATTCTAAGAGCAAGGAGCCTTCAATCATATCTTCAGGTGGTTACGGCCACTTTCCTCTTTCTATGAATCTTATTCCAATTCCCTTTTCTGTCCTCGACCTTAAAAAAAATGTACCTCAAAGTCTTAATAGAAAGACTCATGCTATTTGATCAATTCTATGTTCCCTGGTGGGCTTAACAGAAGGATTATTCCCCAATACCTCCAATCCTTTACACACAAATTCAATGCACAAAACAAAAGGTATTTATCGCAACAACAAATGTGTGTGTGTGTAAAGAATGACCCAAATAAAGAAAGGGAAAAGATAATTGCAACCATATATCACAAGCCGTAGTGCAGAATAAACAAGAATTCAGAAGGATTTATAAGCTAACCGCAGAAGGATCTGGGACAAAAATTCTTGATATCAGCTCTAGACATTCATGAGATATTTGAACAGTATCTGGAATGGAATATTGGACGCTGAGTATCCTCTGCACGGAGAAGATAAATAATCCCGAGTCAAGCAATTTACATTAAGAAATTTTATGTTGTGCCAAGGCTGAACGACATACTTGTATGGTCTTCCGGAAATCTTTCGGTTCATCAGGATCCTCGAAAGGATATGCTCCCATAAGCATCACATATAAGGTTACCCCACATGACCATACATCTGCAATCTGATGTTGTAACACACTTTCAACATACAAACTTCTCAATCCATTTAACGGGGTTACATTTTTTTTTAGACTAACAAAAACTTCAGCTTCATGATATGGAAAGGGAAAAAAATGGTTCAAAAATATAGTCTAAGCAAGAAAAAGTGTTTCTTATTTTGATCAAACACATGTTAAGCGGCAGTTCAAACTTGTATGAACCAGCAAAAGTATTTATTATTTTGACATTTAAAACTAAACTATGAGCATTAAAATTATGCTAAAAATGTTGCTTGGAATTCAAAAGCAAAACTTGAATGGTGAGAGAGAATTTAATAAACACAGATAGGAGGGGGGGGGGTTTCAAATTAAAGTTTGTAAATGTTGAAACAAATGGGAAAGCATAGAATGAACTAATCACAATAACATTTATCAAAATTCAGCTTCATGGAATTCTCCAGAACAGAGTGGTAGTCAATTATTAAACAAAACTTCTGGGTCCGATGGCATCATAATTTGATGAATGATTACCAAGATTAAGCAATTCTTATACCTTTCCGTCGTATTCTTGCCTCAGTAATACTTCTGGAGCGATGTATGCAGGAGTTCCCACAGTAGATTTTGGTTGTGAATGAAGCACTGAAGACTGATAAATAACCACATCAGATACATAACACGTTATGATCCAATAAGCATACAAAGAACTTAAAATAACTTGACTCAAGATCATTTAAACAGATATTCGAGCAGAGTCTGCAGGCCAGTACCTTACTACCAACTAGGCTACATAACTATACCATAAACCACATCATTGATGGAATTCTCCTTAACTAGAGAGATCAAATCCTCAAATGATCTATAAACAAAGTATTCAAAACGAAAACCCCAGGTCTCAGGTCAAACTTGCCTAAGATCAAGCCGAAACTAAAGGAAACAGATATGCCAGGATCTTAGAACAAAAGCTCTACATAAGAAGTTCATTTCAAGTTAGCCTTGAGTTCCCTTTATTTTAATTAATGATATGAACACAAAAGCATACACCAAATAAGTAAGAAAGCGAAAAACAGCCAGTACCTTTGAGTACCCAAAATCACATATTTTCAAACGAGGAGCTGGACTGCCATCCAACAAAGTGTTTTCCAACTTCAAGTCTCGGTGACATACTTGCTTCAAGAGGGAAAGTGATAGTTCAAATAAATCATCTAGTCCACATCCAATGGAAAAATACATCAATCTTAAACAAAGCCAAAAGGAAGATTTTGATACCATGGCATGGCAATAGCTGACTCCAGATATAAGTTGTTGAAAAAAGAAGCGGGCCTGGACCAAAAATCAACAACACCCTTCAACATGTCAAGTAAAACAGTAAAAGTAACCAAATTGAAAAGGAAATAGAAAGACAGGGAGGAATGAGAGATATTGAAATGAGGACCTCATCCTCACTGAACCGCCCTGCATTGCTTATTCGCTCAAACATTTCTCCTCCGGCAGCATATTCCATAACAATGGCCAGATGGGTAGGAGTCAGAATGACCTATATGTAGAGTGAAATCCAGAGTAGATTAGCAGCCAATCATCCTACCATCACTAGAAAGCCGAATACAAAATCTATCGTCAAGAAACGGCTAAACTAACCTCCTTGAATCTAATGATGTTCGGGTGCCTCAGAGACCTGTGATTTATTATCTCTCTTTTAACATTTTCATCAATCTGCAACACCGAAAACCATGGTGAGAAACAAGCAATATTTTCCACTTGCAAGTTTAATCACACTAAAAAATTCAATATCTTTTTTACCCCAACTCTCCATGATTTAATCATCAATTAATCAAAACACCATCTTTTCTAACATTTAATCATCCATTAATGCTAACTACATCAATCAGAAGAAATAAATGCTGCTAATAAATACAAAAAGGGTAAAACCGCCGCAAAATTTATTAAAAAAACGATCAAATTACTAAATTTAGAAACTGAAAACTTGAAAAATCTATTCCCATAAATGGATGGTGCACAAAAATTAGTCAAAACCACCGATAACAACACTGAAATCCCAAAACTGACCTTGCTGCCGCGCTCGATGTACTTGACGGCGACGAGCTCTTTGGTCTGCTTGTCCGTCATCAGCCTGGCGACCCCGAAGTTTCCTGACCCGATATCTCGGACGAAATCGTACCGGTCGCTGTCGTGCATGATCGGCATGTCCATGGCCGGCCCGACCGTCATCGACTGCCGATCCATTTCGAGGAAATCACGACTTTGTCCCCTACCAGAGCCCGTCACATTAGAGAGCGAACAATCGGGAGAGTAAACGGCGTCGTCGCTTCCAGTTAATCGCGATCAACCGCTGAACTCGGTTCGATAAGATCCGTCGCGAGTCCGCGGAGCCGTCGTCGAGTGAGTTTTCCGATCGGCGGTGGATTGGTACTGAGGAGACAGTGACGGGGATGACTTGGGAGAGGGAAATGATGTTGCCGATGAGATAAGATCAGAAGAAGGTGAATGAGACAAGAGGAAGCGGCGTCGTTTTTTGTGGATTTAGCAATTAGGCTTCATCGATACGACGCCGTTTTCGGGTGGAGGTTGCTAAGTTGCTTTCCTAGCAGCATGGGCTCCGTCGTTTCCTGGCGGCTGGTTGGTTGGTTTGCTCGTCTGCTTTTGTCGATTGTGATTGGCTACGGCTTCGGCTTGAATGACTAAAATACCCCTGTTTCAGATGATTCTGCTGAGGTAAGATCTGGTGCTTCGCGGCACGGGTAAAGAAGGTTTGGTTAGAGATCGAACGGCGGGTGTATAGTCGATCAAGTGAAAGGGGTGAGTAATCGTGTGAATGCACGCCAAGCACATTGAAAGAGTGGATGGAGGATATTCCGTGGAATCTAATTGCCCAATTTAGCAAGGCAGCTCCGGATGATGTCCTCATGGATGCCAACTGATCACAAAACGATGAGAGTCCAGACATTAAAAGCGACGAAGGGTTATTTGAATTAACTCTTACAATATCTTATCGCTACGTCATAAGTGATGATGTCATAAGCGAAAATTTTAAGTTCGATTTTTTACACGCCAAATATCTTAAGGAGTAGGATTATCTCTCCTTTTTTTTTCCTCCCATTTCCTTCTCTTCTATTTGAACAGTCACGGTTAAACCACGTCAACATCTTATATTAATTTTTTGTAAGAAGAGAAAGACAAAATAAAAGAATGTGAGAGGAGATGAGAGAATCCTAGTACATATCTTAAACCATTCAAATAAGCCAAATCAAACAAGTTTAAGGGAGATGTATTCAATTAGAATTTTAAAGAAATTTATAACATTCCAGATGTATTCAATTAGAATTTGAATTTAAAGAATTTGGAAAATTTGAGGAATTATTAAGAATTAGAGAGATTTTGTAGTGTATTTTAAGCATCCACAAATAACACACCCCGACCTAAATCAAGGCATGCTAGCAGTCACGTGAGGATGACGTAGTCATGTGCACAGTGCGAAAGCAATAATGATATAAGAAATGCGAATAAATAAAAACCAACTAACTAAAACACTAGATTAGATAAGGTGAAAGTGCGATATTAAAGGTGACTACACACAACCAGAGCGTAGGTAGCCTAAGTGCAGTCCAGCAAGACAAATATTAATTATACAATACCAAAGATGGTCCTACAAAAAACTCAAATTCTTAATACAAATAATTCTTTTAAGTGTAAATAAACACTTAATTTATGATATATAATAAATTTGTTTAAAATCCGTCTAGTCCACTTGGATCCCATCTAGACATATAGGCACTAATCCTTAAATTGCTGTCCGACTAACGGCACCGTATCTTGATTAAGAGGTGTTAAAATCCTAAATCAACTACTGGCTTTATATGCTCTATTAATATAAAATTAGAAACAAATAGATTTTTTTTTAAGACAGTCGGTCGTACATAAGAATCCCTCCAAAAAGTAGGTGACATTTGGATCTGTACTCTTATAATAATTCCCACATTCACCGATCCATGTCCAACCAAACATCACATTCGTCCAATAACAAAGTTGCAAGTGTGATGTTGGAGAATTTATTTATTTATTTATGGGTAAATTACATAGTAGCCCCTCATGTTTAAGGTCTATTACAACCCCATACAATATCTTTAAAACATTTCACTTTCATACCTCAAGTACTATTTTATTTCAAAATAATACCTCCGTTACATTTTCCATCCATTGGTCCGTTAAGTGCTGAGATGGCTGACAAATGTGTGCCACGTGGCTGCCAAATGTATGCCACATGGCAAAAATAATAATTTTTTATTTTTTTTTCTGAAAAATCTGAATCTTCTTAATAAAAAAATAAAAAATAAAAAATAAAAAAAAAAAACCAAAACTTAGAAAATGCAGAACCACCCCCGCAACCTCTCCCTACCCCTCTTCTCCCTCCCAACCACCTCCCTCTCCTCCACTCTCTTCACCTCCCTTCCCATCCAAAAACCCACCCCACCCCCACCCCTTTTCTCCCTTCTCTCATCTGTAACCTCACCCACAACATTCCAACATATTCAAATCATGAAATTAAACAACAATTTTCTCAATTCATATACAGAAATCCAAGAGTTTGACCTTAGGGACAGCAACCACCATTCCTTGAAGCTCTGGAGTGAGGACGACAGAGACTACAACAAACATCACAGTCGTGATGCCGACGAAAACCAATCGTCAAAGGACTCCGATTACCACCGCCACCACCACCGATTGGACCGCGATTCCAAGCGCGAGATCTCTCTCGACCCCCGCGACCACAAATCTCGCCGCGAACAGTCAAGCGAGCTGAGCGACGACGGCCGGGATGTCTCACGCAACCACCGTGAATTGTCCTACGCGCCGAGGGACGAGAGGGAAGGGAGCAGAGAGAGGTCCAAGCATCGGGAAGCGAAGCGCGAGAGGTCAAATGAGCGAGAAGAATCGAAGTTTAGACGGGATTGGGGTTTTTTTTTCTCTGGGTTGCAGGTATGGGGGTCGGGGGAAGAAGATGAAGATGGGGGAGATGAGAGGGGGGTGGAGGGGGCGACGGGAAGGGCTCTGCGAGGTGGGGTGAGGGGAATGGGGGTTCAGCTTTTGATTTTGCTTTTGTTTTTTTTTTTTTAAAGAAGATTCAGATTTTTCAAAAAAAAAAAAAATTATTATTATGCCACGTGGCATACATTTGGCAGCCACGTGGCACACATTTAGCAGCCACGTCAGCACTTAACGGATCAATGGATGGAAAATGTAACGGATGTATTATTTTGAAATAAAATAGTACTTGAGGTATGAAAGTGAAATGTTTTAAAGATGTTGTATGAGATTGTAATAGACCTCAAACCTGAGGGGCTACTATGTAATTTACCCTTTATTTATTTATTGTGGTTAATTATTGTGAGTTAGGTTTTAATTAATTAGAATTGTGGTTCGGTTTGATTCGGTTCAAAGTACCTTTATTCTTATTCAGGTTCTTAAATTTCACTTTCAAAAGGCTTAGGTTTTTACTTTAGGAAGTTTTAACGAAAAGTTACCACATTTTTACACTAAAAAATCAAACCTGCTACTATTCACTTTACCATTTATTTTGTCTTTATCGTTAAAACTCAAAGTTTTCAAACCATGTTCATTAGTTTCTTTTTACTTTAAGCCTTTGTCTTTGTTGCCTGCTTTTGGATGGTGGGCCAAAGATATATTATACATCATAAGTTAAATAAAATCCCGTTAGCAAACGGACAAAGGTTTGTGGGCAATTGCAATGACTGAGACATTGATTTTAGCTAAAGATATTTTTGTCTTGATAATGATCTTTATGAATTATGATGCATGCATGTGGATGTAAGGAAGTATTTATCTACATAAAAATAACTTATATGGCACGAGTACATCTTCATGTTATGTGCTAATAATATAAGAAATATGAAAACTTTTCTTTACGTGACGTATTATTGGCACAATATTTTATAATGGTGGTTTACCTGTATCATGTAAGTTCAAAGTTTGGGATGGTTTAATGGGCTAGAAAATAAAATGAAAATAGGTTTTGTTTGTTTATTATTATGTCTTGTAAATTGGGCTAATGAAGTTGAAAATTTGCAAACCCAAAATTATTGGACTTTGACCCAAAACAAAATGTAGTTGATTGGGCCTCATTTTTGGCTAAAATCAATATCAGCCTAACATTGCTCATTTCTAACGATACTTCTCTTTCTAATCCTATATGAATTATCAGGTTCAACGCAAATATAATACTTGGCAAAGTTCATATAAACTTCAAAACGTAGAAACAAACACAATCCTTTAAGCATTTTGTTTTATTATTAAAAAGATACTCTCCCAAATAAAATTTACTCTAAATTTACAAACTGCTCACGAGCCAAACACAATAAAGTTTTTAGCTTTTTCCTTAATACAAGCTGATCAAACCAACCAACCAATCAACCAATCCCGAGGCATTATATCATGTCTCTATAAATATACTATAAATATAGATTTAGAACACAAAAGTCTAACACGTGTGGGGCATGGAATGACCACTTTGAAACTATATAAATAGTGAAGAAAAAGATTGCTTCCAGTGAAGACAGAGTGAAGGATAAGAATCTCTTTAAACTAACAAGTATTCGATTTCAAAGATGCTTCCATGTTGTTTATGTGATGTAATTTCAAAGATTAATGAATTTGTGAGTGGTTTCGTGCTTTAAGCCTATCATTATTTAATTATGAATTTCTTCGTTATTTTTCGTTTGAAATATTCAGTCTGATGACTAGAAATAAAGAGAAATACGTGGGAGGCTAAAAAAAGTTATGTAAACAAGGCAAGCAAGCTGACTAGACCAATTGCTTAGTGTTGATAACTGGGCTTCGGGGTTGAGCCCAGCCAGATTATGAATAAACCTGGACTACAAGTCTGGGCCCAACAAAAATATGCCTACAGCAAGTCTGGAAGAAGCCCTTCGATTAGTCTCGCATAAATGCGGAAATATCGGAGGAATGATCAAGTAAGCCGTCTTAGCTCAGCTGGTAGAGCGCGTGGCTTTTAACCACGTGGTCGTGGGTTCGATTCCCACAGACGGCGAATTGCATCTAATTTTGCAATTTCATTTCTTTTTTTGTTCTTTGATGTTTTTTTTGTCCTTTTTGCCCTTTTTGCGCAAGACCAAGTACGAAGGAGCGTACGAGTAGGACTGAGAAATAGCGGAAAACAAACCCTAGTGGGCAACACGTAGATCAACCATTAAAAAGCATCAACAGACCGGAAGAAACAGAGAGAGAAAGATAGAGATCTAGAGAGAGAGAGAGAGAGAGAGGGAGAGAGAGAGAGAGACATGTAAGTAGCAGAGTTCGTATGCGGCGAACCGCTCATCTGATAGGTTCCTCAGTTTCCATTATCCTTTTTTATCATTTTCTCTTTCTTTCTCTCTACACGTACCAACTAGCATCGTCCATCATCAAACCACGGACCAAAATAAAAGTGTATGTCGAGTATGGAATCTGATGTATGGTTAAGGATTATAATATTAGTATGAAAATTAAACCGTGAGTTGACAGGAAGTTTATAAGAAGTTCCATGACTGTGAGTTGATATAAAGTTTATAAAAAGTTACATGTTAAGAGAGTCTCCTTAGCATCTCTTAAAGAACCAAGTCATAATGAGATTAAAAAATAATGCTTCCTTGGCTGTGTGGAATATGAATTACCATTATGTCATTCCTACAAGTGATCACCCATCTAGGATTGAAAGAAGTGCTATATGAGGACTTCGAGATCAAATCAACAATAGTTTCAAACAATGTTAATTACTTGTGTGTGTTGTGTTGGTGGTTAATTAATCAGTATTTTTCGTTCATGAGATTTTAATTCATGTACTTTAATAAAGTGAGAAACCAACTACTATTGGATAACAAAAAGTTGAAGATAAGTAACCTTATGACGTTTGGTTAATGATATTGAAATTGAATGTTTTTGAGTAATGTGGATAGTTTGATACCAAATGTGTAGGTAGTGTGAATGAGTTTGATACCAAATGTATAGGTAAGATGGAGATATAGGTTGTTGATGCACAAAACCGGAGGGGTCTTGGAACAACGTAAATCTGACCGTGAATCTGCAAGAAAGTAAAGAACACAAGATGTATCGTGGTTCACCCCAATGTTTGGGCTACGTCCACACTGATATTGATATTGTTTCACTCTGAATGGTGAATATACAAAAAGGCTAGATGCAGTGTGCTCTCTAGCCTATTTTCTGTGTTTGCCCTCTCTGAGATGATTTCTCTCTTCTCATGGCCTAAACCTTAACCTCCCCTAATGAGGAGAGTGAGGAGTCTTTTTATAGAATAAGGGCTCCTCACTTATTACATATTTGCCCCTTCATTTATTACATAATTACATTTGAGTCCCCTGAGTATTTATACGAGGTCTAAATACAAATGCCCTAAATATGGTACAAACATAGGTTTTAAAACCTACGTAGATAGGTTTTGAAACCTATTGCAGAGGTAATGTAGTTATAATTTGCTTACCTATTGATAAGGTTCCAACTGACTAAGCGCTATGAGTAGCATCTAAAAAAGTAAAATAAAAATAGTTTTGATATTGTTAATGCTCAAAACTGTAATGTTAACAAACTTAAATAAATGATTTTAGGTGAGTTAGTGAATTGGACTTAAATGAAACGGATTCAAAGATATAAGTAGTTTACTCCTCAAAACTAGACGACATCCAACGTGTTGCTTCTCAATTGATTTCAAGGCTATATTGTTCTCGGCAAATACATTCACTTTATTCTCTCTGATTTGCCCGACCCCATGATGGAGGTCTCTACCCCTTTAGAGCAACTCCACCCATGGAGCCATCCCCCCTGGCAATCCACTATTCAATCCACCCTATTGAACAGTAACTGCCTTAAATGAATAGTAATTACCATTAATGAACAGTAATTGTCATTTACATCTCCACCATTGGAACCCTCCCCCCTGACAATAAGCAATAAAAATAATAATTTTTTATGTTTGTTTAAATAATAAAAAATTACAAATGCTATCTCTCTCTCTCTGACACAAAAAAAATACAAAAATACAAAACCCTCGGGCCACAGGCCCGTCGACTCCCCACCCCCCCTTCGCTCGACCTCCCACCCTCACTCTGGCCCTTCCCCGCTGGATTTGCTCCCACCGGCCCGAGGACCCTTTCTCCTCGCCTGACGCCCGAGCAACCAGCAAGGCTGGAGTTGCTCTTATATAGGCCTCGCCCCCCCCTTTGGGCCTCTCAAACCAGAATTTAACGTGCCATCACTTGTATTAGACTACTGACAACTTTTCACCTACCTGGTCTTTGTCGATGAAGTGACGTTCTTGTAGACAACTGGTGCGTCTTTTAATGCCTAGGAGGCCAGAGCGTCTCACTCGGGTCTCGGTTACTTTACCTTGCCTTACCAAGCACTGCCCTGAATACCTTTATTTCGCGTCCTAAGCCTTTGTTGTTGCTTACATGTTGTTAAGTAGCATTCGAGTACTTCTCCTCAAAGAGACTTGTGACATAAAGCTGTCAACGTATCCACGTGCTCTTCTTGATCGTTAACAGATACTCATCTAGGCCGTTTTTTCGGCGATCTATCAGAAGAACACTTGTGGTCAACTGGACTAGGCGGCATAAGGTTAGTACAGGTTTTAAAACCTTCTCAACCTCAATTCGCTATGTACAGGGATATAATGATGAAATCAACACGACGGTTTGATTAGGCTCGAGGACTTCCTTTGAATGACACTGATTTCGCGTCTCAGATGGTCGAAAACAGAAGTTGTAGGCGGGTTAGGTCGGAGCTCCAGTGGATCTGACCCGCTTAGACGAATCGGATTTTCTTCTTTCATTTTTTTTTAAATAATTGTACAATGGTTTTTTTTTTAAGGGAACTTTAACGAAAAGCACCCGGTACTGTTCATTTTAACGAAAAACCACATTTTTACACTAAAAAGTCAATCCTGGTACTATTCACTTTACCCTTTATTTTGTCCTTATCATTAAAACTCAAAGTTTTCAAGCCCTTTTCATTAGTTTTCCTTTTTTTTAAAGCATTACAAAGCCCAATGAAAAACAAGTCCAATGGATAGGACAGACATAAAATGACAAAATATTTGTTATAGAAAATATTATATATTATATATATTAAGGATATAATAATCTTAGATACGGTGCAGTAAGACGATTCTATCCATGAAATGTCTTGGTTTCGCCCTTCTCTTTTAAAATATTGGCTAAAAGACATTTTATTTTACATCAATCTTGGATCTTATGACTAGAAATTGTTTCTTGTGGATTCAAGTTTTTATGGCGGCAATGCAAGCTTTCAAATCCAAAATGTAAAATTTGATCAAATTAGCATTAAATCAAGATTTTTAAAACCTTTATCATAAAGAGCAAATTTGTTACTAGAAAAATATTCAACCCTAAAATAGTAAGTTCAATTGACATTAATTACCAAAAAATTTAATTTGATTTTTTTTTCTAAAATATGCTGAGTTGATTGGGTATAAATTAAAAGACCCCAAAAATAAACAATGCTATCATATTTTCAATTTATTTTATTTTATTTTAAAATGTTCAACTTAGGCTGAGGCCGATTTCGTATTGCAACAATACTGTCAACAGCTAAAAGTGATTCTGATTATGCATTTGAACGAAAGTTTAGAAGTGTTTTCTAGATCATTGGTAAAGTTGCTAGAGAAGCACTTAACATGTACTTTTTGTATAAATGTTCATCCTATTCGGGATGGGCTAGGACCTTTACTTCTTTACTATTTATACTTAGACTTTTAGGGGTTCAACCCATCTATGCATTGTAATTCACTCACACTTTCTCCACATTACCTACATTTTACGGTTTCGTCACCTTCCAGATGCCAACTAACACGTCCCAATTTCGATGTCTACGTAAATTCTACGGTCAGGATGTGTCAGTTTGGTATCTTAATAAGCAGAAGTAATTCCTAAAGAAGCTATGTCCAAAACGAACTCAATACACAAAGATAAGTTAGCCTCTAAGTTATAACCGAATTATTGTCTCCTCTTTACACCTCTCTAACCATAATTATTCTCTCTCTGCTTTGTATTTCTATCTACTTTTATTTTTTTTCTATTTATCAACCCAACTATTTTACACCTCCGAACTCAATTATTGTCACTCTCTACACCGTTGATTAATCCAATAATGTTTAAGCTGGAATTATTGTCTCTAACCTAGCTAATTAAGCTAATAACATTGTCCCAAATCATAAGGGTCTTAGCTAGTGTGCTCTATTGTTCAGAGCAAACTGTGACATATGTCGTAGCACAGAAGTCAAAGATACTTAAATGGATAAGCACTCGATCAATCCAAATTTGTAAACAGCTAGCTAGCAGCAATGTAAAAACCAGAAACAAAGGTAAGTGGACCACACATAATGTTCCAATTTAAGCACATCATTATCGACTTACTAAATTCCAATCATGATCGAACACTTAGTGGGTTTGTTGTCGTCAGTCAATCATATTGCTTACATATCAACAAATATCGACATATACTGAAGCAATCTGATGAGTGATATCAAGAGGATTTGTCAAGTGATGTCGAACATGTCGAGAGATGCCTAACAAACATTACATCAAACACTTGATAGACACAAAAGAGACCCTGTAAACATGAATTTTCCGATGATTTTCAATTTTTTGTTAAGTCACATGCTACGTGTAAAATTTATGTGACACATGAACGTTGAAATTCTAATTATTGATCAACATTTATTTCACTGAAATTTCGATGTCTACAGACCCGTATCAACATTCAAAGGGTCCTCGCAAACTTTTACATGTATATTTCCAGAACTCCAAATGATATGGTCCCAATGTACATACGCCCTTGGTCCAACATGTTACTAGTCTCAAACAACATAGGGGTGCAAAATTTAGAACCTTTTTTTTTCAAGAAATTTGTTATTATTACTGATATATATATATATATATATATATATATATATATATATATATATATATATTACAATAATCTATATTGTCATATTCTGTAACAAAACGATATCCTGCAATACTGTTTGGGCTTAAAATAAAACTTTGGGCCGAGCCTAGGGTTATTCTTAGTCCAGAAAGGGATATTGGAAATATTCTATTATGGGTTGAGCCCAGTGGAGTTCGGCCGAATCCTATCAAGAGATTGTTTTATATGGATAGGGGTTAGGTGATCAAATCGCAATACAATGAGGATTCTCGAAAAGTAAGGATGCTTTGAGCCAAGAAAGATGCCGAGAATCAAGGGATGAATTTGGGTGATTAAAGAGTTTGGTTCAGAGTCCTATAGGGTTTAGGATTGGTCGAGACCTGATGAGATTGGGTTGAGGAATTCTAATCCAAGTGGAATTCTACCTCGACCATGGAGGAGATCATTACTATAAATAGATAGGGGAGTGCATCATTCAAAGCCTTTCCAATTCAACACACAATTGTCCTGCGCAAACCTCTCAAACATCTTGAGATTTTTATTTTATTTTTCTCTGCCAACATCTTCAATTTGCATAAACAGCACTGGAGCCATAGAACCAGCCAACCGAGGTGCACCTTCAGTTTAGATAAACAGCACTGCTTCGAGACCGACTAGTTATTTATCCAAGTCTCAATCAACAAGGATTCCTGAGTCCTTGTTGGTAGAGGTCATCTCATTAGTCTTCTCGGCGAAATGAGGTGTTACCAGATTACTATATTCGACACACTGAAAGCTGAATTTGATATTGAGCTTCGCAAAACTAGCAGGCTTGTCATCAGGTTCTAGAACCCGAAGGCCAAGACATGTTCCTTCCTCGGCCATAGTCGCGAGATCAAGAAGTCAGCAGCGCACCCAACGCCACATCAACATATTTTACTCCCCGGCCGATCGGCCAACGAGTTAGCACATCCCGCATTCGACCGAATGACGTAGTTAGTTTATTAATTACTCGGCCTGCGCGCCACGTATGCTAGGTAGTTTTTATGGTTAACAAATACATATACATTATAAAGGCATGTCCAATACTTTGTCCGGTTAGCCTAATCCCCATATGTATAGTTGTCACGTACGTTTTCAAGGAAGTAGACTTGAAAAAACAATAAGAACTAGTGTAAATTTCTCTACATTCTCTCTAAACAAGTTCATGCAATCGTACACTTAAAATTTGTAAGACATATCACTGATATCTAAAAAAGTTTAGAGAAATGTGAATGGATGCTTTCATATCAAACTGAACTATATTACATCAAAACATAGATGCTCACAAGAGATGAGCAGGGAAGTTATGACTTATGAGTGCTAATTTGCTAAAAGCATTCTCGTGAGAGACGAACTTCATTCTTTTTCCATTATTAATAAATTGCCAACAAAAAACTCAAACCCTAGCTCTATGTCTTTCTCATCGTTTCTGTAAAGGTTATTCTCCAATTCGAAATTCTTCATCTAAACGAAACACAACTACTGTTTTAAACATAGACAAATCCACAAATGCATGTCTGCGTGGGAACCATATTCCTTCACCGTACAACGTGCATTTACGTAGATAGATTCTAAACAAAATCCATGCAAATCATCCGTATATATTCACATTCTTTATCCACATTACATTATAGTCTTATAAACCAATCGAACCATAAGACAACTTGTGTGGAAACGAAGCTCCTACCCTTGAAAATTAAACGCTAATTAAATAAAAGATAGAGTCACATTCTTCTTGTCACATTGTGACTGGTAATTCACGATCAATCACCATCAAATATTATATCAAATGATGAGACCAGATCACTAAAATGGAATATATTATTTTCCACTCATGATATTGAATTTGAGTTAATGATTATGCATTTCTTAAACACATCTTCACTAAGAGAATATTTCTGATTAAAAAAAAAAGATTGGATAATATAGATAAACCATTCCGTCTATATTCACATTCTCATAACTCTCACGTTCTTCTTGTCACATTGTGACTATTGATTCATGATCAATCACCATTAAATTTGATACCAATGATAAGACTAGAACACTAAAAACACAATATATTTATTTTTCACTGTTGATATCGAATCCGAGTTAGTGATTATGCATTTCTTAGACACCTCTTGACTAAAAGAACATTTCTGATAAAAAAAGAAGTTATTGGATAATATAGATTAAGCACTATATTCACAGTCTCATAACTCTCTTGATTATTAAGGATCCAAAACTTCGAATTACATAAAGTGAGTCAAGGATTCGGCATTTTTCACTTTTAGATAGCAAATAAGATATTACAAATGCAATTGAAAAAGATTAGAACACAATGGATGGTTCCAAATACTTGTCACGTTGAATGAGAGTCCCCCGTCCCAAAAGAATCCTTATCCCTTCACGAAAAAGCTAAAGATACAGTTTTCTCAAGAAAAAAAAAAATCCAAAATATATTTAGGTCACCATGCAGAAAAATGGGATGCTCTGGACACGTGTCGGTTAAAGGGTGAGGAATCTAACGGCAGGAATCTAAAATTACCTGGCCGATTGTGCGCCGAGCCATGAAATTCTGGAAACCATTATGTACTAGTGGACGAGAGCGCACCGAAGAATCTAACCGATCCGGATACCGGGATCGTGCCCCACGTGTCTGTACATGGTTGGTGGTGACACAGTTCTCCTTCTTATGTTATGTGTGATTTTAGACTTGCCATAAACAGTCTAGAAAAAGGTGCTGTACTCAGAGAATAAAAAACAATCCATTCACATGACAAACGTTTTGGGTACTTGTTTACCAAAAAAAAAAAAAAAAACGTTTTGGGTAAATTTCGCGGTCAGAAATTCTTGTGAGGATTTTGAAGATGATTTAATTACATTCGTTTATTATATATTATGCGATCAGAAATTATTATAAATTTTTTTATTTAAAATTGAATATAAATAATATCTAATAAAAATTGACCACATGATGTACGACGAACGAATGTGATTAGAAGATCTCTAGGATCTTGTCTCGGTACTTTGGTTTTTCATGTCAAGCTGACCATGTGGCACCCTATTCGCATCTTATAGGGATTTCTGCACACGTTTTTTTTTTCTTTCTTTCTTCGTTCTACATAATATTTTACAATTATAACTCTTAATTCTTTTTTAATTTGTTTGAGTCAATGACTAAAACCTCCATAATTATGTGTAAAAGGTAAAAACAATATGTAGAATTACGGATGATATGCTTTACAATAGCAAAAATAACATATACGATGATTTTCCTCCCCAAAATGAGATAACTATTTAACTACTAATAATATAGCTCCTACTAATATATATAAATCATTTCTTATTAGAGTGAGCTATAGAAATTGAGTTCTAATTTGGTAATTACAGTTTTAATTTTTTATTAAAGCATATTTGGGATGTACTTTACATCAACTAATTATGGTTAATTGATATGTTTTATAAGCATATCATGTGATTAGCTTAATAATTCCCTTAGGTATGTTGTTGTTGGTTGGGAGCTAGATAATTGACACACAAACAAACAACTGCACCGTCAAAAATCTCCTAGAAAGAACGTGGCAACGTGACCAATAACATTACTTTTGATATTTCCAAAAGGTCGTCATTGACCAAAGAAGATATAGAAATGCAAGCCATTCGTGAGCTCGGCAAGGGCATAGTTGGCAATCAGAATATCATTTCTATATTAATAAAATATCAAAGTTTCTACTTTCTCACATCCCCTTTTCCTTGATCCTTTTTTGAGAAATCTAGAGATTTCGCGATCATGATCGTTTATCGTATATTATGCGGTCAGTTTTCGTTAGATATTATTTATATTTAATTTTAAATTTTAAAATTTGAAATAATTTCTGACTGCACAATATACGATGAATGATCACGATCATAAGATTCTTAGGATCTCCAGAAAAAGGATAAGCTAGTATCCTTTTCTCCTTTTAATCCTCAATTTATCAAAGAAATTCACTAAATTACTTGATTAATCCATCTTCTCATAAATTAACTATAAGAATAACAACACAAACATAACTATGACCATATTTTGAGGGGGACTAAATTTTTTATTTATTTCAAACAAAAACAATATTTATCCACGTGGTAGGAGTGTCATGATCATTTTCATTTACCCTCTCTATAAGATGTATCTCTTTATTTATACAAGGGTTTTTATCACAAATCATCGTTAAAATTGACCTATCACATCAAGATGGTCATTAAAATTAAAAATCAATCAATATAATCTCTGAAAATAAGTGTCACAAATCAATATGGTCATTCCGTCACAATTCATTCCAAAATTCTATTATGTGCTCATATGGCACATAACTGGTCCTAGAAATCTAATTAAATATTATTATGTGAATTAAAAATATTTAAATAATAACAAAATAATTTTTATTTAAGAAAACTAATGAAAAATGTTTGAAAGCTTTGAGTTCTAATGATAATGATAAAATAAAATATAAAGTGAATAATACAATGATTGACTTTTTAGTATAAAGATTTAATTTTCGTTAAAATAAACCGTGCCGAAAACTTTTCGTTAAAGTTTTATTTTTTATTTTTGTAGAATTAAAATAACAGAAAAGAAGATGGTGTGGAGGAGACTGATAAAATCCCTTTCCGAAGAAAACTCGTTCCCAGCAAAAAATGGGTAGAATGGCAAAATAGTCAGGAGGAGGAGACTGATATTTTATAGTTGTAAGCCGACCCCTTAACCTAAAATTAAACTTATGGTTTTACACACAAAATATGAATTTTCCCTGATTCATACATCCCCAGCCATGGCAAAATTGGATCAAATCGCGTTATGTTCGAAATCCCTCCTCCCCCCAATTTCCCAGAAGAAAATATGAAGGAAAAATAATTGTTTCAAAGAACACAAGCCGAAAAACCCAAAATCGATAACTCAATTTGTGTTGCTGACAATTCTTCTCCAGCTAAGTCTATCTTCTTCCCCTTTTCGGAAAGAGATGATACTGTGCCGACAAATTCAAATAAAAGCACCCCAAGTTACTGAGCCACCGTTTTTCCGTTTCTCAGTCGGTACAATAACATGAAGAGGAAAACATATCAGTGGATCTCTCCTTCAACATCATTCAACATCGCCTTCTTCTTCCTTCTTTTTTTTTTTTTTAATTATACAAAAATAAAAATTGTTTTCCTATTATTTAAACATTTTTAATTCATATAATAATATTTAATTAGACTTGTAGGACACGGTTACGTGCCACATCAGTACATAACAGAATTTCGAACATAATTATGACGGAATGATTACATTGATTTGTGACACATTGATTACATTGATCGATTTTCAATTTCAGAAATTATCTTGATGTGATTGAACAATTTCATGAACCATTTTTGATAAAAAAAAATGAAAACTAATGAAAAGGGCTTGAAAACTTCGAGTTTTAACGATAAAGACAAAATAAAAGATAAAGTGAATAGTGTCATTATTGACTTTTTAGTATAAAAATATGATTTTTCGTTAAAGTAAGCAGTATTGAGAGATTTTCATTAAAGTTCCCATCCATGCCTCTTTCTTCCCCTCTCTATCTCTTCTTCATACTTTTCTCTCTCCCTCACCTATTATTCTTCTTCTTCATATTGTTCCCTAGAAATATGAGGTTTTTTTTATGGAACTGCTAATGCACTCAAAAAATCTAATTCTATATTCTTCATACATGTATTATTTCTAATTATAGAAAGTTGTGAGTGCAAAATGATATTTTTAGAGTGTCAATAACAATTTTTTTTTCCATTTCTAAGAACGATTGGAATTTTGAGTATTTTTTAAAGTATTTGTTTTGAGGTTTTGATTGATTGGATGCATGAATTTTGAAACTAATTTTGTAGAAGTGTAGGAATTTTGAAGTTAATCTTGCAAAACTGCTAAAATTTTTGAAACTGATCTTGCAATTGGAATTTTGAAACTGAACTTACAGAAGTGTACGAGTTTTGAAATTAATCTTGCAAAAGTGCAGAAATTTTGAAGCTGAACTTGCATAAATTCTAGAATTTTGAAACTGATATTATAGAATTTTGAAATTGATCTTATAGAGATGTTGAAATTTTAAAATTGTTCTTGCAAAAGCACGTAAACTTTTGAAACTGATATCTGCATAAATGCTGGAATTTTGAAACTAATCTTGCAGATGTGCAGGAATGCTAAAAATTTGGAAACTGATATTGCAGAAATGCTGGAATTTTGAAATTGATTGACACACCCCGTCCCAGAATGTCTATATGTGACACACCCCAACCCGAAATGTCCACCTAGACTCCGGATCGAGCTGTGTTGGCCGACATCCGAAGGGCGACAAAGCCATAAAGTGTAGTGATGTGGAAAATGTGAATAAATTTAAACCTAAAAGTGTCTAAATATAAAAGTGCGCTTGTGAGCGGGAATGAGCTCATTTCACATGTGATTTCAGAGCATAAGTAAAGTATAGTAAAGTAGGATGAAAATTATACCATCGGTAGTATTCCCACAACAACAATTTACCAAAAATCCTTGTCAACATAAAAGCTCAGCCACTAAAACCTGGAGGGGTGAAAAACAAAGGTTAGTGGGCCTAAAAATAAAGTTTTATAAGAACCTTTTCAAAAACATAATAACCCCTCGCCCTAAGAGCAGTTCCACCCCTAAAAAAATGTGCCATCACCCAACCTATTTAATTCATTCAGTGAACAGTGATAGAACCTAATAAACAGTAATAGACTAAATGCATCTCCACCCCTAACAAAAAATAGCGTAGTCAATTTTATTATTTTTTAGTATAAATAATAAAAATAATAATTTTATTTAAAAAAAAAAAGGTAAGTCTGGAACCTCCCTGCATTTCTCTCTCCCTCTCTCTCTCCCCATTCGGATTTGGAGAAGCTTTGCACCAAGAACCCGGAATCTCCCTCCGCCCCGGATTCAACCTCAGCCCCGATGAGCTCTGCACCAAGAACCCGGAATCAACCTCCCCATTCGGATTTGGAGGAGCTTTGCACCAAGATCCCAAAATCTCCCTTCGCCCCAGAATTAATCTCAGCCGCGAGGAGCTCTGCACCAAAAACCTGAAATCAACCTCAACCTCGAGGAGCTCTGCACCAAGATATTTCTACGACGCGTTGATCATGCGGGAGGTTGATGGCCCGGCTGACGTTAGATGGCTCGACATGTGGGTCTGTCAATTTTAGGCCAGTCTCTTGTCTGGTTTGGGCTGGGTGCTTGTCAAAATGTTGGGCTGAAGTGGATAGCCTAGGTGCCGGCTACATATATTAAGAAAATACTTACCGTAACCTGCATTATCTCACCAATTCAATACAACACAATATTTCATAAGTAATCACATGATGTCCATAATCGCATAATCTCGCATAAGCAAACATATCATATCGAGTGCTCATCGACACATGTGGACACACGAGTTGATGCAGAGATATTCTGACATGAACATGACTGGGTGTAACAATGATATATGCTCTAGTACTACAATCACATGAAGACTGACGCTATGCGCAACACATACGAGTCCTAATTGCCTATAACAATCTAGGACAGAACTGACACCTACAATGGATCCAAAGTGAGCGTACGGTGCGATATGCACATACACATGAAAGACTGGCCCTGGCCCGAGTAAGTACTAATTGAGGTTGAATCCGGGGCGGAGGGAGATTCCGGGTTCATGTTGCAATAATTCGATAATTCTAATCAACATAATATTATCCATAACTGTAATTCTAATTGAGGCATCCCGTAGGATTTATAATGATTTCCCAATTCTCATCGTTACGTCATTTCCTATAAATGTTAATTTAATTACGAAAGTCACATAGAAAATTCATTACTAGATGTATATATGGAAACTAAATAAATGTATGTATATATCAAAGAAAAGACCCATTCACAGATCATGTCGTCGAGTCGAAACCTCTTCGCAAGCTTCGAAGATCTTTGCGATGCATTTCACCTAGAAACGAAATCATTTACGTAAATATAATGTACTAAAGTAATTACGCGTTTTCGTACTAAGTATGGCTAATAAAGGAACTATTTTAAAATGGACGGCGGATTCAGATTCGGTATGTCGAGAAACCTAAGGAGGGACCTCGGGTTCCTTCATGCGCCACTAAAAGTGGCTGCACTGGCAGCCATGCGCTGCAAGCGTAGACGACCAACGTGAGCCCACGCACGCCCACTCGCATATGAGTACCATCGTACTCTCCTTCCTAGCGAATGCCTGCATTTTGCAGGTTTTTTATCCGACTTCTAGAGCTTCTATCGAGCTCGATCCTTCACCAAAATCAATGATTCAAAAGCTATTTTGAAGTTAGAAATGTAGGGAACAAAACCATACCAAAGTGAGGCCGATATAAGGTTGGTGTTGTCTGGAAAATGGCCTGCAAGTGGTCATGGCTTTATTTTTTCCCAGAAATCTGGGAAGTCTCCTCGAGGTGTTTCCTGTTACAAACAAGCCTAAAAGTCATATATCACGCCTAGAAGTGATTCTAAACAATGAGAGGAGTTCGTTTAATGTGTTTTCAAGCTCACCATCACTAAGATTGGTATGATCCGTGCCAGAGGTCGTCAGGGAAAACGTTGAGCAGTGGTGGTTCTCGTTGAATGGGAAAAAGCCCTCAAGCCAGGGTGACTTGAGTAAAACGACAAGAGGAAAATGGTGGTCCACTGGAGCAGAATGGTGGTGATTGTGTGCTTTTCCAATCATAATAATGGTGATGGTGGTCACAGTTTGAAGATGAGAGAAGGACGAGAAAGCCTAGGGGTTGTTCCCCTACTTCTGGGTTTCATGGAGTTTATCCAGGCAGTGAGATGGCAGTGGTAGTTCAGGTGTAGATCGCCGGAGAGGTGGCGAGGTGATGGTTGTGCTGCTCAACTTCACTGTTTTTTTAACAGAGAGATGAGAGATAAGAGGGAAAGAGCTGAAAGGGTTAAAGGGAAAAAAGGTGACGTGGCAGCCAATGAGTGGTGAAGTGAGGTGAGGGAGATTTGAAAAAAAATAAGAAAGTGAAGTTTGGGAGATGAGGGACACGGAGGAATGAGGAGAGAATGGGTTATAGGCCCCACTCGCTGCACAAAGTAATGTCACAAAAGACAAAATAGAAAAATGTTCCCCGCGACGTGAAATTACCAAAATGTCCTCCATGTTTGTAGTTTCGTAAAATTTTAGCCGTAACTCCGATTTCGATTTCGTTTGCCCCTACGCGTTCGAAGTGACGAGTTCTACGAGGAACGCTAAAAGAATGTTTCATACGTCTCCCAATATGCAGGTCAATGAAAGTCAACACCCTCCCCTCTAGGGACATTTTCATCAATTCACACTTTTAAAATTTATAAAATCGTAGAATTAAGGATGGGTTGTCACAATCTGGACATCGAAATTAAGGCATACTAGCAAGTACCTGGAAGGTTACGAAGTCATTAAGGGATGATGATGTGAAAGAGTGTGAATAAATTTAAACCTAAAATTAATTGAATAAGAGTGCCCAGTGTGCGGGTTAGTACCCAAATTACAATGCATAAATGTCAAAGCATAAGTACAAGTGCAGTATAAAGAAACAAATATTCTCATCTGGAGTAGGATGAATATTTAAACAATAAAAGGAAATAACTTTCTACATTATTAGAAGTGAATGTCAGTGTTTAGTAATCCTCGTCGCCATAAGAGCACCACCATTAAGTCCTAGAGGGGGCAAAACAAAGTTGAGTGGACCAAAAAGTAAAGTATTTCAAAAATCGATGTTTTTGGAAAATAATAACCCTTCGCTGTAAAACCTATATAGTTTTCAAGACTCGTAATATTCGTGTGTATAATAGTAAAGTACCCAATTAACAGTAATTGTGCAAGGATAGTGTATAAAAATATTAAACAGTATATCAAAAATGCTCATTGAAATCATGTAAGCACACAAGTTATGTAGAAGGGAGCTACATGAACAGGCTGGGTATAGAAGTTATGTTATATTTCTACAATCACGTGAAGTTGGAGCTAAGCGCTCCCATACGAATCATAGTTGCCTAATGCAATCTAGGGACAGGCTAACACCTATTATGGATCCAAAGTGAACACATTGAATATACACGTTAAGCTGGTCCTGGTCTAAACGGTGCAAATGAAAAAAAGATAATGTGCAAACATGGATGATTAACAGATATAACACAAGCATGAACATGTCACAGTTGTAAACACAAAATAATGATAAAATAATAAGATATAAGACCTTTCTTATTTTCTAAGTCAAACATCGCATGTCACATAATCACATCACTTTTCAGGAACACATATAAGATAATAACTTGAAAGTAAAGACCCCCTCAAAGTTACGTAGTAGGGTCGTAGCCATCTTGCCTAACTTGTCCTTGTGCTAAGTTTCTCCTATAATAAATTACCACACTAATCATTACACTAAAAATTATTAATGTAAAGAATCTAAATTTTCCCTTTGTTTGATTATTTCAAGAATTAAAAGTGGTAGAAAAACGGTTCACATTACGTCATGCACAAGCCGCCACGCGCCGGTCGGAGCCATCACACTTTAGCCTAATTCGTCATGTACCAGCTAAAGCAGTCATGTGCCACCAGCGCTGGCTAGAGCCGTCACACGCCGACTGGAGCCAAAACATCCCGGTCATGCGCCAACACGAGGTGGCTTAACTAGCGATGGAATAATCTGTCAGTTGACAAAATATTTCGTTTAACTTAACATGAACTTTAATGACTATACTTGACACAGTAAGAATATTTCGTCAATTTTAAAGCAATATTATTTCTTCTTCTCCAATGGTTTGTCACCTGCGCTGTAATTCGTCAACCGAAATTTCGCCAAAATATAGATTTTTCGTCGGATTTCAAAGTGGAGATAAAACTAATCCATTTCACATCCATTTTTCACACAAAAATATGTCAAAATGAAGTTAGGATGAGAGGAATCGATTTCTAGCCGCGGTCTTGTCCAACTCAATGAGAATTTGATGGAATCCGCTCGGGATTTCCTGCAACTCGTAAAAAAATGTGGAATCATGAGTGCTCTATTGAAACTCATAAAAGTGAAGGTGAAATCCACATGCAATGGTTCTAGAATTTACCTGAGATGGGCTAGGAATCGAACGAGATCACTCACTTCAAAATTAATGCATTTTTTTTCAATAAACATTTATCCCTCCCTTCAAATCCATATGCAATTAATTGTGTACTTTAAAACCGTAATTAGGTGTATTTTAGGTATTCCAAAAATGAAAAATGTGTAACGTCAAACAAAATTAATGAATTTACTTATACGAACCCTAATAATTGGGTTTTATTTAGGTAACAGTCTAGGTTAGGTTTTATGGAAAGAAACTTGAGTTCTAAGAGCAACAGTCATATTTTCAATAAACTCTGATAACTACTATTGTAATGATTAGAGTTTCTTTCCCCATAAAAGACTGTCCAATAATATTCAATTATTAAACGTAACACATAAAAGTCGTCATTTGGTCATAGACAAATTTGAACTATATTATTACTAGTTTATTATTCAGAAAGAAAGAAAAAGGTCGTCACTTCCATATGTTGCCCTTCGAACATTCTTTTAACAGTTATGTTATTGACTATTAATTCTAGTATTGTGAATTTTATCATATATAGTTGTCGTTATTGGAGATTTTCTTAAATAAAGAAAAATTACAATAATCTTCAACTTTATATACGTAACACAAAAAGGTTCTTGATTGGATTGCTCTTGCAGTCAACAAGTTGATGACTAAGGGTTTGTCGTTTTCGTTGTTAAAAATTCTGATTTTATAGACAAATTTTGCAACATCATAATGATCGCGTTTCTATTACGGTATTTTGCTTTTTGAGACTCGATCCATTGTTGGCTTCCATTCATAAGCAATCGTCGCCCATTGATGGATGGAGATCCCAAATTTATTATAGATACTAATCATACAGTTAGACAACTTCCTACGCGCATACGAAAATTATGTAGGATGTACGCGCGTTTTACTCGCCTTATACGTGGATGCCTATTTTTCTCTAATTCACGCTTCTTATTTTCCTTTATAATATTTACATATTCACTTTTCCTGTAGATGAATTGGGCTGTATCAAATTCCTGTCAAAAGATAAAAATAAAAATTTTCGTAAGTTGACCAAATTGCCCTTGGTCTTCTCATGTTAAAGCATCTCTAAGAAAAGCTGTAAAATCATTAAAGATCTATTTTAAAAAAGCCAAATTTAAGAAACTCAACTCCAATTGACTCTATAAGAGCACTTTCACCCCTAACAAATGAGCTAGGTCAAAGTCCATTTTTCAGGCCATCCCACCCCCCACCCAAAATCCATCCCACCCCATCCAATTAGCTGGCCTAAAGTCCATCCTAGCTTGATACCAGCCTAGAATGGATTAGCCTAAAGTCCATCCTAGCTTTGATACCAGCTTAGAATGGATTAAGTGAGAAACTGGCTCATCTGACATCACGCTGACGTCAGCTACGGGATGAGATTTTTTTTTTGCGTCTCATGCATAGGAAACACGCCCGCATGGGCTTGCTTTCCCGACAACAATCAAAGGGCGGGCCCTATGTTGCAGGCGCACTAATGGGACGCGGGACATGGGCCATGTCACGTGGTGATGGCCGTTGGATTTCCAACGACTATATTTTTTGGACCGTTGGATTTCCAACAGTAAAAAAATTTTGAATTTCAAACCCAACCGCTAGTGACGTGGCAAAATCTGGACCATTCAATTTCCAGATCAAGGTCCAAGTTTTTTCAGCCAAAAAACTTATAAATAATAATAATAAAGAAAATGTCAGAAATCTTACCGTTGGCCACATGTCCAATTTTAGGCTACTGGATTTCAATCTTTTTGAAATCCAACAGTCCAGGTTAATTAACTTAATAAAAATTGTTAAAAAATTTGTTTAAAATACAAAAAAAAAAAAAAAAAACGATTTTTTTTTCTATAAATACCTAACCATCATCTTCCACCTTACATCACATTTCAATATTTTTAACACTTTGAACCAAAGCTTTCATATACTTTTGTGTGCAAAAAAAATGGCTACTTGGACAGTCATCAAAGATGTTATGTTATGTGAATGCTGGGTTCAAGCTACTCATGACCCGATTACGAGTAATGAGATGCAGTTGCGAGAACTTTGGAGTAGAATTACTACATCGTTTTGCGAGAAGCTTGAAAAAAACGCAAGAAGTAATCAAGGTCGTTGGAAAAAAAACTCAACAAATCGCTTACTTGTTGGAAAAACGCCCTATCTCATGCTGCCAATAATCTAAGTAGTGGCAGAAGTTTAGCGAATTAGGTTACAATATTTTTATTTATTTATTTGTATTACATCCGCATTTTTTAATATTGTCTTGTCCCGCATTAATTACCTTGATTATAAACTTGTCTTCTCCCACATTTTATAGACACTTCAAGCACAAGCTTGGCACAATGTGAACAACAAACACAAATCATTTAGTCCCTGAGAATGTTGGAATGTTGTCAAAAATTGTCCCAAATACAAACTTGTGCCAACCGATCTAGAAGTTGTCATCCGCGGCGTTTGAAAATTAAGAAATGGCGCATAAAGCTATTGAGGCGCTCGCCTAAACCGCCTAAGCACCAGCCTAGTCTGCCAAGACCCGCCTAGGTTGCGACTCACTTAGACAGAAAATAGATAACTTTCATTTTGCATTTTTTTTCAATAAATTGTAAGAGTCTTGTTGAATAATTAAATGAACACACATTATTGTTAAAGTTGTTAGGGTTTTTCGTTACTGCTAGGGTTCCCGGTATAGCTAGGGTTCCTAGTTTTAAGGGTTGTTATTCAATAATCCCTATTCTTGAGGGACAAGTATGCATTTTCTGTTTTGAAGTAGTCTTTGCCACGATTATAGGAACTGTAAAATCATGGGCAGTTGTTATTTCCTTTCAGTTCAAGTGTAAGGCTATTTAATAGCCGTGATGGTTGTTTTCACTTAATAAGAATTCTCTCTGATTTATGAAAGCTTTCTAGTATTGCATTGCAGAAACTTCTACGTTTTTCTTGGTTCTAACATCTGGTATCAGAGCCCCGCTACGGGACCTGATCAAAAGTTTGCAACCTAGGTGCTAGAGTGAAGAAACAAGACATGGCGTCTGAGAACAGTTTTGTGCAACCAGCCATTCCAAGGTTTGATGGACACTACGACCATTGGAGTATGCTGATGGAAAACTTTCTTCGTTCCAAAGAGTATTGGAACTTGGTGGAGTTTGGGATCACTCTTGTAGCAGGCGGATCGGAATCCAGTGAAGTATAAAAGAAGACTCTGGATGATTTGAAGCTGAAGGACTTGAAGGCTAAGAACTATTTGTTCCAAGCCATAGATCGGTCAATATTGGAGACCATCATGAAGAAGGAAACTGTGAAGGATATATAGGACTCTTTGAAACAAAAGTATCAGGGAACTGCACATGTAAAACGTGCTCAATTGCAGGCTCTTCGCAAGGAATTCGAGGTGCTGCACATTAAGAATGGAGAAACAGTCAATGATTATTTTGGGAGAACACTTGCCATAGAAAACATGATGAGAATTCATGGGGAGAAGATGGATGATGTGGTAATTATAGAGAAAATTTTGAGGTCCATGACCCCAAAATATGATTATGTAGTTTGCTCAATTGAAGAATCCAACGATCTGGACACCTTATCTATTGATGAGCTTCAAAGTAGTCTTTTGGTCCATGAGCAAAGGATAAGTCGACATGTGATGGATGAACAAGCTCTCCAAGTCACTCATAGAGTCCAACAAGGAGGACGAGGTCGAGGAACTTCTCGAGGAAGACGAAGAGGACGGGGTAGAGGGTTTGACAAGTCAACCCTACAATGCTATAATTGCCATGAATTAGGGCATTTTCAGTGGGAGTGTCCTAAGAAACCTAAGGAAGAGAAAGCAAACTATGTGGAGACGAAGAAAAGATGCTACTGATGGCACTGGTGGATATCAAGGAGGCAACAATGGATCATATATGGTTTCTGGACTCTGGATGCAGCAACCATATGTGTGGCAAGAAGGACATGTTTTGTGAGCTTGATAATAGCTTCAGGGAATCAGTCAGGCTGGGAAATGATTCGAGTTTAACTGTGCAAGGCAAGGCAAGTGTGCGAATGGAGGTGAACGGTATCATACATGTGATCACAGGTGTTTTCTACGTGCCTGATTTGAAAAAAAAAATTGTTGAGCATCGGTCAGTTGCAAGAAAAGGGGCTTACAATGCTAATTCAGGCTGGAAAATGCAAGATCTTTCATTCTGAGAGAGGACTAATTATGGAGACCACGATGAGTCACAATAGAATGTTTACAGTGTTGGCTCGTTGCTTTCCAAAGGAACAAAAATGTTTTTCCTCTCTCATTACAGATCAAGCAAATCTATGGCACTGTCGCTTTGGACATCTCAGTTGGAATGGGCTTAAAGTACTTCAACAGAAGAAAATGGTGAAATGATTGCCTCAATTCACAGCCTCTCAAAGGGTGTGTGAAGATTGTTTGGTAGGAAGACAACATCGAGATCCATTTCCCAAAGAAAGCTTAGGGAGAGAATCTGAGATTCTCCAGTTGGTGCATGCAGACATATGCGGACCAATTAATCCTACTTCGAACAACAATAAGAGGTATCTAATTACTTTTATTGATGATTTCAGCAGAAAAACATGGGTATATTTTTTGATAGAGAAGTCAGAAGCTTTTGGCGCATTCAAATCCTACAAGGCACGAGTTGAAAAAGAGACTGGGGTATTTATAAGAAGTCTGAGAACAAATCGAGGATGAGAGTTCACCTCGCATGAGTTTGCAAATTTATGCCTTGAGAATGGAATTCATAGGCAACTAACTGCAGCTTATACCCCTCAACAAAACGGGGTTGCAGAAAGAAAGAATCGTACCATCATGAACATGGTGCGAAACATGCTGTCAGCAAAACAAATCCTTAAAACTTTATGGCCTGAAGCAGTGAATTGGACCGTGCATGTGTTGAATCGATGTCCTACTCTTGCTGTGAAGAACAAAACACCGGAGGAGGCTTAGAACAGACACAAACCGTCTGTGGATCATTTCAGGATTTTTGGTTGCATTGCACATGTCCATGTACCTGACAACAAAAGGGTGAAGCTCGATGCCAAAAGCTGTAAGTGCATATTTCTTGGGGTAAGTGAAGAATCTAAGCATATCGACTGTTTGAACCCGTTTCACAAAAAAATAATTATTAGTCGAGATGTTGTGTTTGAAGATGATCAACAGTGGAGTTGGGGAGACAGGCATAAGGAAGTCATAGTAGCAGAACTCGAGTGGGACATTGATGAAGAGAATAACACATCAAAGGAGGAGATCGACCCCGAGTCTAATAAAGATAAAGTCGAGGGAGAGACTGAATCCGAGTCAAACCCAAGTGACTCATTAATTGAAAGAGACATTCAGAGTGATGAGATGTTACCACACATGGGACGAACTCGGAGACCACCAGTGCAGATGAGAGATTATGAGACGGGTCAAGGCCTATCTGATGAAGAGGATGCAAACATGGCTCACTTGGCATTGTGTATTAAACAGGATCCTACAACATTTGAAGATGCCGTGAAGTTTGAAAAATGGAGGTGTGCTATGGATCAAGAAATACAGGCCATAGAGAAAAATAATACATGGGAATTGATGGAGCTACCACCAGAAGAGAAAACCATTGGGGTGAAGTGGGTGTTTAAGACAAAGTTGAATGAGAATGGCGAAATGGACAAGTACAAAGCCCGTTTAGTTGCTAAATGCTACTGTCAACAGTATGGAATCGACTATGTAGAGGTGTTTGCACCAGTAGCTCGCCTAGACACTGTTCGAATTGTCATCTCACTTGCTGTACAAAGGAATTGGGTGATCTATCAGCTTGATGTAAAATCTACATTTCTGCATGGGGAGATTGATGAATAGGTGTTTGTTGATCAGCCACCGAGATATGAACAGAAGGGCCAAGAGTTAAAGGTATATCGACTTAAAAAGGCTTTATATGGACTTAAACAGGCCCCTCGAGCCTGGTATAGTTGTATCGAGTCATATTTCATTAAGGAATGATTCAACAAGCGCCCTTATGAGCATACATTGTTCACAAAGTCAGCGAAAGGAGGTAAGATCTTAATAGTGTGTCTCTATGTTGATGATCTCATATTTACTGGCAATGATGATGCAATGTTTGAACAATTTAAAGAATCGATGATGGTTGAATTCGACATGACTGATCTTGGAAAAATGAGATACTTTCTTGGTATTGAAGTGTTACAAAGTTATGGTGGGATCTTTATCAGTTAAAGAAAGTATGCTCAAGAGGTTTAGAAAGATTCAACATGGATCAGTGTAACCCAGTGATAAATCCTATGGTTCTTGGTTTTAAACTCATGAAGGATGAATGAGGTGTTGAAGTGGATAGCACTGCCTACAAGCAAATGGTGGGGAGCCTCATGTATATGACAGCCACATGACCTGATATGATGTTTACTGTTAGTTTGATAAGTCGATACACGGAGCATCCAATTGAGTCTCATTTGCAGGCAGTAAAAAGAGCTCTAAGGTGTGTGAAAGGAACTGTTGATTTGGGGATATTCTACAAAAATGGAGGAACTGAGGGGCTTACTGGATATACGGATAACGATTATGCAGGTGATCAAGATGATAGAAAGAGCACCTCAGGTTATGTGTTTATAATAAGCTTAGGGGCTGTTTCTTGGTCCTCAAAGAAACAGCCGATTGTCACTTTATCCACCACTGAAGCGGAGTTCATAGCAGCAACTTCGAGTGCTTGTCAAGTCGTATGGTTAAAAAGGATTTTGAAGAATCTTAATCAGGAGCAATATGCTCCAACCTTAGTGTATTGTGATAATGTTTCGACAATCAAACTTCCAAGGAATCCTGTGATGCATGGTCGCAGCAAGCATATTGATGTAAGGTTTCATTTTCTTCGAGACTTAGTCAAAGATGGAGTTCTGGAGCTAGTGCAGGGTTCAACTCAAGAACAAATTGCAAATATTTTCACAAAACCGTTAAAGGGTGATGTTTTCTTGAAGTTGCGAGGCTTACTGGGCGTATGCAAGTTTTCAGAAGTAAACTGAATGATTGAATATTCAGTTTAAGGGAGGATGTTAAAGTTGTTAGGGTTTTTCGTTACTACTAGGGTTCCCGGTATAGCTAGGGTTCCTAGTTTTAAGGGTTGTTATTCAATAATCCCTATTCTTGAGGGACAAGTATGCATTTTCTGTTTTGACGTAGTTTTTACCACGATTATAGGAACTGTAAAATCGTGGGAAGTTGTTATTTCCTTTCAGTTCAAGTGTAAGGCTATTTAATAGCCGTGATAGTTGTTTTCACTTAATAAGAATTCTCTCTGATTTCTGAAAGCTTTCTAGTATTGCATTGCAGAAACTCCTACATTTTTCTTGGTTCTAACAATTATATGTTTGTTTCCCATGTTTTCATTATGTTTCAATAACTCATAATATATATGTCATTCTACTGAGACACCCACATAGACCCCGTTTGGCTGCCTAGGCGCTAAACCCCAACCCGTCGCCCGACTAGCGCCTAACGTCTTTTAGAACCTATCTGCGACATCCCTCTACACAATTTGCCAGAAGCAGACCCAGACCAACAGAAAGGCAATGCATTTGAAAAGCCAGAAGGGACGCTTAAAGCAGTGCCGGAGCTGACTCGTCTGTCCTTAAGGCCTCAAGGTAAAGGTAAAAAAGTGGCAAAGGAAAAAAAGAGTTCTTCCAAGAATGACTACATAAAATATATGAATGAACTTGCTTGCAAAGGTGAACTGAACTTGCGCGGGACGCAGTTAGAGATGAGGCAAAAGCTGCGACTATGCAAACAATCTTAGCAACTATTGAGAGACATGATGTGGCTAATGAGAGACAAAGAGAACTACTTAATCAAGAAAGGGAGATGCTTAGAGAAGAAATGATGGCTCAAGAAGATCGTGACACTATGAACAAGCCTCTAGTAGGAATATCTCTGAATTCTAAATCTTTTTGGACATTGGAAAAAGAGGATGTGGTGTGAAAGAGGCGTGCAAGAAACGAGGGAACAAGTGGAGGGGGTTTTAGCTACATAGATCCTAGCAATGAAGATCGTAGCACCACATATCCTAGCTACTCAGACTTTATGTAATTTCATATTTATTTTTAGTACTTCATTTAAACTAAGAGCATGTTTATTCAAACAAAATAAAATTACATAAACACACCAAATAAAATTACAAAAAACACACCAAATAAAACTTAAAAAAAACACACCAAATAAACTAAGAACTTTATTCTTCGACCACAAGCTCCTTTTAAGTTTCTTCACCTTGTTTCAATCCCCACAAGTTTCTTCACCTCGTCGAATACTAGAGATTGGGTAAGGACATTAAGGTCATTTTGAGCTCCTTAGCACCAAAAAAAAAAAAGTCAAATTCATGTATCAAATGATGCCACTGCTTCCAAAATTATACTTTTGGCTCATTTTCTGTCACCATAAGCTGCTTGTCACGCACTTGGACAATTTTTCTAGGTTCAATGCATATAGTTGATGCTTCTAGTCATGCCAGGAAAGCCTCACATCTCACCATTTTTCAGAAGCCTTCACAGGTCCATTGTTGTGGGTTTCCGGAGGTACTCATTGGTGTAGAGGGCTTCGATTGTGGAGCAAAATCTCATCAGGGACTCTAGAACAATTGATTTTCTCATCCTTGTAATCTCATCCAATTGATATGCAAATTCTCCATATGCAAGCATCAACAAAGCATCATTAATTTTTTGCTCAGGACGAAGACCTACAACATGAAAAACATCCTTTTTTTTGCACCAAGTATGCATCATGGTTGCAAACAACAATCATGATTTTGTTGAACAAACTTCGTTCCATTCTAAAATGACGTCTAAAAACATGATCTGGGAGTACACTGTTGGGAATAAAATAATCTTCGAATCACTGTTCTAAAAATCCCCTCCTAGCCACCTAGGCGCTAGGCGGCTAGCCACCGCCCCGATTAATGCGTAAGTATTTGAAAATTAAGAAAGGTTGCCTAGATTTGCTGAGGCGCCTACCTAACCCGCTCAAACTTGTCTAGGCACCCTTCTAAGTTGCGACTTACTTAGACAGAAAATAGATAACTTTCATTCTGCATTTGATTTTTTTTTTCAATAAATTATAAGAAACTTGTTGAATACTTAAATGAACACGCATTATATACTTGTTCCCCATGTTTTCATTATGTTCCAATACTTCATAGTATATATGTCATTCTATTTGTAGTTTATGATGAAATTATATATATTTGAAGTACAAATAGACATTTATTTACACGAAATATAATAGATTTACTTAAATCCGTCTAGGCACCTGCCTAGACTCTGCTTAGTCATCTAGGCGCTAGGCCTCAGCCTGCTGACCGACTAGCACCTAACGTTTATTAGAACCTTGCTTCCAAGAGATCATTACCTCATCTTTCCCTCTTTATATCAAAGTTTGTGGCACGTCTGGGTTTGGAGATCTGACCCACAACTTGCATGACACGACATGAATATGAGGATCTCTGTCTTCTAAGTTCATCATCCTCTTCCATTACAAACGCCTCATCTGCACCATCCTCAAGATTGAACAATTCTTCATGTTCTGCCAACAATTTTTCTCTTCCTCATCGATTTCATACAATCTCTTTGAAGAAGACATTGTTAAGAACTCAAGATTTAAAAATGATCAAGAAGGATTCTGAGCTAGTTTGAGTTTGGTATATGAATTAGGATGGATGTAAGGTTTATATGGACAAAAAAGAAATGATGATGTGGTAGATAGTGCCATGTGGCAATACGTGATTGGTTGAAAATCTTATCGAAATCTATTATAAAGTATTCTAAACAGATAGTGACACATGGTACAACGAGATTGGTTCAAAATCTTATCGAAAATCTATCCACAAAAATAGTATTTTCGGATAATGACACGTGGCATGACAAGATTGATTAAAAATCCTGCCCGAAATTAAAAATAAAAATAATTTTTATTATTTTATAAAAAAATTAATAATATTTTAATACAAATTGACTAGACTCTTGGCCAGCTCATTTTTTAGGGGTAGAGATACACTTAGCCAATTATTGTTCATTGCAATCAATTACTATTCATTTGGGTTGATTAAATGGACTTTGGGCCAGCTCATTTTTTAGAGGTGGACTTGCTCTAAAGAGTCTTTATTATAACAAAGTTACTCTTTAAGTTTATAAAGCAATTAGTTAAATATTAAAAAATTAATAAAACTTATGGGTCGGCTTGTGAGCCAAGAAAAAAGAGTGAGGATCCTTGCCGGATCCTTGTTGTGAGGATCTCAGAGATCCTTAAATCACATCCGTTCATCGTACATCGTGCGGTAAGAAATTATTGTAAATTTTTTTATATTTAAAATTGAATGTAAACAGTACCTGACAATAACTGGCTACACGATGTACGATGAACGGATGTGATTGGAGGATCCCTGGAATCCTTAAAAAGAGGATCCAACGAGAATCCTTTCTCAAGGAAAGAAAAATGAAGAGGGAGACAGTGATTTTAGAAAGTGAATAGTTGAGTTTTTTTCTTTTTGATATAATTAATAATAAAATATTTAAAAATAAAAAAAATAAAAAGTATTGTTCAAGATAAAAATTAAATATACTAATTTAAAATAAAAAGTGTTGTTCGAGATGAAAAATTAAATATACTCGCCAAGATAATTTTCTAACACTATTCATCCGCTAGTAGAGAATGTAAATGACAATCAACGGTTAACTTTTGATTTATAGTTTATCTGATTATAATGGCCAATTTCGAAGTTGAGCCATTCACGAAAGTTGTAAAACTTGTCACTACAAGCGTAAATGTAATGACAAATCAACGATTAAATTTTGATCTAAATATTTTGTAGTAATGTACTAATATTTTTTCATTGGGCTCTTATTTTAGGGTGTGTAATACTTGAAAAACAAATGTGTTTTTATGTTTTGAAATAATATTTATGAGACAATGTGGTATGTATATACTAATTTAGTATTATATTTTCTTTGATTATTTATTAGTTTAAAATATTAGCCGACCCCACTTAGTGGGAAAATGCTTTGTTGTTGTTGTATTTATTAGTTTAAAATATATTTTATTTAACTGGTAACTGGTCGGGTCATATTATTTATTAATATTAACTGGTCGAATTCGAATCGAATCATACTACTCGTTCATTTTAATAAATATTACACGACACGATTTATTAAGATATCGTATATAATATAAAAATAACACGAACAAAAAAAACATGACACGTATATCAGGCTTACACTAAACCAACAAATTTTTAACAAAACTGTTGAAGAAGTTCAAGATCAATGATTCCTTTTAACTTTAACCCACCTACCAAAGAATCTCGAAGAAGCACCCCACAAAATACCAACCGAAAGTAAAAAGAAAAAAAAAGGGAAAATAATAATATTAATTGATAATTACATTTTCGCCGCGTGAGTACGGATTCCAAAGATTCCCTTACTGCCGTGAAAACTCGTTCCCGACTGAGTCACCGAGTTGACCCAGAGACGCGACGATCCGCTTATGCGAACCACTGAATCTTTGTGTGCGTCCTGAATCTCAAATTCCCTATAAATTCGGGTCTTGCTGTTCCTAATCAGGCTTTTATCTGGGCAATGCTCGAAATCGAGATAGAGAGAGAAAATTAACAACAACGAATAGAGGGAAAATGGAGCTGTTGAGCTTGGACTCCAGTCCTCTGTTCGTCCCGAAAACAATCACCGACTTTCTCGCCCAGCTCGCCGCTATTAAAGATGGCTCTCAGAGGTCTTCAGAGCTCGATGGGTACGTGAAGAGATTGGAAGATGAACTCAGAAAGATTGAAGTTTTCAAGCGGGAGCTTCCTCTCTGCATGCTTCTCTTGAAGGATGGTGGGTTTCTGCTCTCTCTCCCTCTCTCTAACTTTCTCTCTCTAGGATTTGGTTTTTGTAATATTTTTGAGATGGGGTTTTGATTGGTTTGATGGGCATGCAGCGATTGAGCTGTTGAAGGAGGAAGGAATGCGGTGGAGGCGAATGGAAGAGCGGCCGGTGGTGGAGGTGTTCATACCGTTGAAGGGCAATTCTGAGGAGGACGGAGGGTTAGTTTCGGGAAAGGAAAATATTGACAAGAAGAACTGGATGAGCTCTGCTCAGCTGTGGAACACGAGCATCAACGTTTTCGATTACACCAAACGCGACTCTGTTGAACTTAAACTGGTTAATTTCTAAATTTCACCTACTTTTTTTTTGTACAGACTGAAACTTTATTGGGGCTTTGCTGAAATTTCATATTATCTTGGATTTTTTTCGACAGGGGAATGAGGAAGATGATCGGTCGGTGACTGAGAACCCAATTGAGGTGAGTAATAACAGAGCCGTGGAGGGGGCATTACTGGCATTCAGGGGACAGAATGAGTTGTCTGGTTTTGCAAAACCATGTTTGAAGGAAGTCAAGGAGGTTTCCGAGGTTCCAAACCTTTGTCTTATGACTCCATTGATGTCTGAAGCACTGGGTTGTTCTGCAAGCGCAAACTCTAGGACCAGTAATGGCTGCAAAGGCAGCGGTTCGGGTTCTGGTGTGGCAGGACAAGTGAAATTACTGAACAAGCCCCAGCCACAGCAGCAGCAGCAACCCTTGAGGAAACCAAGGCGGTGCTGGTCCCCGGAGCTCCATCGCCGCTTTGTTGATGCCCTTCAGCAGCTTGGAGGAACAGAAGGTTGGAGCTTTGTGACTATAAAATATTGTAATAGTGTTGGTATTAATTTCATGACTTGAAATTGGAATTGGAAAAATTGATAAATTGCAAAATTTATTGTTGGTTTTTGGAGGAAATGCTTGATCTTTATGCTTTTAAACCAAACTACTTGAATTTAGTAGGTTTTTTTCGAACAATTCGAATCGAATTCTCCTCTATGTTTTAATTATATGTGCTTGTTTCTAATTTGTGTTCTGTTTTTGGTAGTAGCCACTCCTAAGCAGATAAGAGAGCTTATGCAGGTGGAGGGTCTCACCAATGATGAAGTTAAGAGCCATTTGCAGGTTGGTTAATTACTTAATGAATTTAATAGTTATGTTTCTTTCCTCTGCAAATCACAATTTAATTTTCCCATCTGAAATGTTTGCTCATATGTTTCTGTGCAGAAATACCGCCTTCACATCCGAAAGCTACCGCCTTCTGCTGCTGCCGGCCAAGGGAATGCCTTGCTCATGTCCTTGGATCACAGTGGAGACCATTCTAAGGCAAACAACGTACAGTCTGGTTCTCCACAGGGTCCTCTCCTTGCGGGCGGGTTTGCCAAATGTCGATCAACAACTAGAGGCGAGTCAGGCAACAGCAGGGAAGCCGAAGAGGACGAGAAATCGGATGGTTAGAGTTCGAAAAGTGGGAATCACAACAACAACCAAGGAGCTGGAGAAGTACAGGGAGTCTCATACAATCATCATCCCACATGAGTTTTGCAGATACAAATATACATGGGGAAAAATCTCAGTCTCTGAATTATGAGCATATAGTAGTAATAAGCTACCTTCAACAAAAAAGGAGGATGTGGAACTCAAGTTTTTTCTTTTTAGAGGTACTTTTAGAGAGAGAGAGAGAGAGAGAGAGAGAGAGAGAGAGAGAGAGAGAGAGAGAAGAATTTGCATTGTAGAGCAAGTTTCTTCATCTCTGGTTCTTTTATACAGGTTTAGTATTATGTAATGACCCCTTTTATTTAATTGTAGGAAGTGCCATGTTAATGTTTCCCAACATAATATTATTCAGTTTAATTTGTTCCCATCGCTTAGTTTCTCTGTTGTATTAGCTATATGCTCTAATATATGAACTGAGGGTTCAAACTGAGATCTCTATGGACTACGAATCTGCTACATATTGTTTGCCTTCGGAACTACATTGGGGTCGTGGGATATGACAGTTCCGGACTTGGAAGAGATCAAACCCTTTTCTTATCCTAATCCTCGGCGACATTCATCGTTAGGATTCGACATGAAAACCTGTAAACCTAGATAGGGATTGCCTTGCTTCTTGAATGTTTGTCGTCATCAAGCTGAGATCAAACTTTTGTCCAACTGGGTCCTCTATATCTCGAATTTTCTATTTTTCAGCAACATGGTCCCTGGAGGATTGGACTCTTATCCACTTGCTAGTTAACCTTTGCACCTGCATTGTCCTGGAATTCTTAGTAGCATGCCAGCTTCTCTCTCTCTCTCTCTCTCTGCTAATCACTTCTCATACAAACTTTTATTTTCCGTCATAATAGTAGTGTTAAGGTCAGTCGCACGCGTCCACAGGCTAGTCATGATCCTTAATGCATATGGATAATATATTGTATTCACTGTTAGGACAAACCTAAACGTGTGGGCAACTGATTCTAGCATCTTTTCTGTTGCAAATCCAGTTCCATGCCACTATACGTATTCTTTTTAATCTTAGTGGTTTGCCTCAGATTAAATAATGGCTTATCTTCTGCAACATCTCTACAAAAATTAGGTATTTGCCAGTATTGAAATTTCATCAGTGGTCACTGTCAAATAAAGATCTGGAGACCTAATTACTTATATAATCGATTTCTTAATTGACTTTCAGACTAATTAATGGGTCGCATTATTTCTTAATATTATCCATTTACATCAACATTTGAATAATCTCATCTTACAGAGCCAGGCTCATGCAAAGATAAAGCAGTCACCTTCAAGATAATGCAAATATATATTTTTTCTAATGAATCTCTCAAAAGAGTTGGTAGGTTGAGTGATCCCCCAAGAATCTTATGGGTTAGAAAATTAAATATTTCAAAAGATGATTTAAGTACCAAACATTTTCATATTTAAATTAGCTTAATGTCATGTCAATTATTTGATATATTTTTTAGTTTTTATTTGTCGGGTTTATGCATTCTTTAGATTTTATGGATTCTTTAGATTGTAAAGGAGCACAATCAGTGGTGGTGATGAAAACGTGTTGCAGTCAACTGGAATTAAAATTGTTGGATTAAGAAATGAGTCAATGACCTAAGATTTTGGTTTGATTAAGTGTTTGGACTGTGTTTTATGCCAACAGATAATCCACTAGTAAAGTATCAACATAAACTACGGATCCGTTTTCAAACCAGCAAAGAAACTCTATGGGCATGTTTAGGGGATATTGATCTTTTATTGAGACTTGGACAAATACATATATTGTCAAACTATGCATTATTACGCCAACGTCATGCTATTTAGACGGTTCAATGTTGATGTAACCTTCCAAACAAAGTCAACTCTAAATTTTTCTTCGATTTTTTAAAACTTTTTGCTCCAAAGAGGCGAAACCTCAAGATACTTTTTATCTGTGCGAGTTTGAGAACTTATTTGAGTTGGACATATGGTTATGCCATTGTTTTGAAGAACTATGGTTGTACCATTTTTAGGAATGAGGATACCCCATGCACGATACGTTCTAGTACTCATGCTAATAAAAGTTTATATTTTTTTCCCCATATTTCCTTTGTGGAGTCTATGGCACTATGCTGCCATGGTAAGAATAGTCTCTCAGTAGTATTAATGTTTGTCAGGAAAACAAAGGTTAACGGCAGATAGTTGCAGTTATAGATTTTTTTTTTTTTGAGTGTGCGAGGTATAAAAGCTTGGCGTAGTGTTGTTACTTCTGCTTCTTTGTTGGTGGGCAGGTCTTAGCGATGATGGCACAGACGGAGTTGAGGAAAAAAGTTGGGAAAGAAACATTTGAGTGAAGTATGTCGATTTGGTATGAAATGGGTTTGGAATTCCCGTGTCACCCTTTCTTGCCCAATTGTTGAGTGCGCGAACTCATGTCTGATAGGGAGATTTTTTGAGGTAGTTTCTCTTTTTCTCTCTGAACTCCATATCCCAGATCCAGAAGCACATACCCCGCCCCTTCTTAGTTTCTAATTTTAGCCGCCGTCCCTGATTTTGCTTGAGGTAGCACACACCCCACCCCTTCTTAGTTTCTAATTTTAGCCGCCGTCCCTGATTTTGCTTGAGGTAGGCAGCAGCTCGCTACTCCTCTTTCCTTTCCCCATCCCTGCATCCACCTCCTCTTCCTTCCCTCTTTCTAGTCTCCTTCCTTTGTTTTCATTCTCGGTTTTTCCTGAGTTTTATCTAAGTTTTTTTTTAACCGGATCTCAACTATCCTTGAGTTTGTCTCAGATTTGGGCTTCATGCCCCTTATCCGGCGTTTTTCGCCTGCTTTTACTACTTTCTATCTTTTAATTTTCCTTCCTCCCTCCTCCTTAGCTGTGACACTTCATCCACATCCTACCATGTGCTTGGATTGGCAGGCTCCGATTAGAAATTGGATATCAGACCCACTTGCATCCCTCACTTCCCTTCCCCTAATAGGCATGTCGGATCCTCATAGAGGCCAAGTGTTGGGTACTTTACATACCTATTAGCCTCACTCTACCCATATGTTACTTTCTTTGTATATATTTGCAATGGTTCGTGAAGGGGACTTGGATTTGGTGCCTACTTTTTCGGTTCGAAGTTTGGCTTCCTCCAAAGATGTGACAGTGTGGTCTTTGCTGCTGGAGATTAGGGTTTTCTATTGTTTGTTTCTTGCAACCTTCAGGCCTAACCTTGTGTGGACCTCTTATTGTATCCTGAGTTGCCGTTCTCATTTTGCTTGAGTCTGTTACTTTATCTATAGTTGTTTACCTAGTTCTTTTTTGGCCTTATACTAGTTTTTAATGTAATGAAAGATATCTTACTTAATCAGGAAAAAAAAAGTGGGTAGTTGCTCCCCTTGGCATTAAATGGGTCTGCCCATGACCGGAGACAATTAGAGATGACCACCTCCTTAGTAAGGATTCCTTATTTGCCTGTTCGAGAAAAACTTTTATAAAACAGATCTACCGTCGTTATAATGTCTCGAATTACTAATACAATAGCATTTGTAAGACTCACCGCATGGTCTTGAGTAGCCAGAATTGCAATGGCAACAATGTTCCAGTTCCACTGTTTCTTTTCCCACTTTGTTGGTGGGTATCTGTTATTTGTTCATCTTTATGTTTCTAAATTACAACTTTTTACTTGATTTGTTTTCTTCTTTCTTCCATGGACACCCTGTATTAATTTGTACTGGTACAATTAAAAACCTTTTCATCTATTGCTACGAAAAGAGTTGTTTACCATGCCCACAAACTGTTTGTTTGAAATGCCTAAATGAAAAAAGGGAAATGTCTTTTGGGCTTTTTTACTCATTATTTTAAAGAAAAACTAATAAAAATAGTTCGAAAATTTTGAGTTTTAACGATAAGGACAAACTGAAGGGTAAAATGAATAGTAACATGATTGACCTTTTAGTGTCAAAATGTGGTTTTTCGTTAAAGTAAATAGTATTTGAAGCTTTTCGTTAAAGTTCGTTTTTAAAAACATATAGGGATTAAGTCCAGTTAATTCAGTAGTTAAAAGACTATGTTTGTTTGGGCTCGTTAACCTTCACTGGACTGGACTGGATTACACGTTAGTGTAGTCTTGTGTTTGTTACTTACATAGACTAATTTAATTAGATAAAGCGGGACTCGCGTGCACTATCTCCTTTGCTAAGAGGTCTTAGTGAGACACCTTGAATACCATGGGATTGCTAAGACCTCGTATGCTTGCTTCGCCAACATCGCCTACACCTACCAACCCAGAACCGCAGAGAACCTAAAATCCAGAATCAAGTCATCTCGTTTCGAATCGTGGAGAACCCAAAATCACCAACTCTTCGTTCGTTCGTTTCGAATCGCGGAGTACCCAAAATCTCCAACTCTTCGTCTGCTTGTTTTGAATCTCGAAGAACCCAGAATCAAGTCACAATTTCTCTCCTCTCTATGCTCTCTTCGTCATTTGTTCACCTCCAAGCTCACCAGCTTGCCTGGGCCCTCGCAAGTAGACAAAGACAGAGAACTTGGCAGGCGGACAACCAGCCGACGCCCACTTCCATCTTCAACCACAGTTTCATATTAGTCTTCTGCATATCTGCACAAATTCGATGGAATAAAAAAACCCAGATTCGGTGGAAGGGTAAAACCAATCTTCAATCATGAAACCCAAATTCGAATCGCTAATTCCAAATCCCAAAGAGTGTTCTAATAAACTAACCTATTTTCAAAGGAGAGGGTAGGGTGTTCAAGCGATATGAGTACTGAAAAAAAATGAGAGAAATGAGAGAGAAGAGTGTTCCAGAAAAAGGAAAAAGATAAAGAAAATGGAAAAAAAAAATTATTTAATTTGTTATATCAAATATTTCACTAAGTTAATTCAGTTTAATATAGTCTAAGCTAATCTAATTTAGTCCTGAAGCTAATCCAGGGTTAACAAACGCACCCAATAGTCCAAGTCTGGTCCACTACAAAACGAAGGTTGCCTCCAAATTCATTCCCTTCCTCCCTCCCTCCCTCCCTACCATCCCCTCGCAGCTTTGGTTCCCAAACCATGAGAGAACTCGTCACTCTTCAAGTTGGAAGCTTTGCAAACTATGTGGGCTCCCATTTCTGGAACTTCCAGGTACTTCTACGGCTTTGCCCAAAAACCCATTAATTGTTTCTTTCTGCAAATTTCTAACATATTTATATGTTTGAAGGATGAACTACTCGGGTTGGCGGAGGACGCTTACGCCGATCCGGTGTTCAAGAATCAATCTTTGAACATGGACGTGCTCTACCGCTCTGGTGAGACGCACCAGGTTTGCAGATATTTTACTTTTTCAATTTAGAATGTTTGAACAATTGTTTTGCTTCTGGTTCACTTTCTTACTTAAGAGACTCGTGAATTTTGACATGAACAGGGCACTGTGACTTACACACCCCGCCTCGTTTCGGTTGATCTTCAAGGTACGTCAAAATTTTCAATTGGGTTTGTGTATTTGTTGGCCTCGAATGTATGGAAGTGTAAATTTTCGTTCTTTTTGCCTCTTGCAGGGTCCCTCGGGTCTATGAGTTCACGCGGCACATTGTATAATGAGGGTTCATCTGCATCGTCAAATATTTTCACATGGTTAGACCCTTTTGTATTTGGTTTTTAAAAACTTGTGCATTTTTTAATGTGTTACCATATATGTTCTCTTTGTTGTTGTATATAGATGAATTTAGTATCCCCTGGACCAATGTGCAGGGGTGGTAATGTTTCTACTCAAGCCGCTGAGCCTCATAAGAAGAATTTGTTCTTACAAAGTTTGTACGAGGAAGAGGAGGGGGATTTTTTGACTCTTCAAAGTGGTGTCAGTGGTGGGGAGGAGAGTTCTCAAAGAGAAATTCATGACAGCGAAATAGTGGAGAGTTTAGAAAATGGGGTCCGGTACTGGACTGATTTTTCAAAAGTTCACTACCATCCCCAGAGTTTATATGAATTGAGTGGATTGTGGGTGGATCCTCAGAAATTTGACAATTACGGGATTGGAAGAGAATCCTTATCTGCGGGTTTACAGGGAGAAGAAGTTAGTGAGAGGCTTCGCTTTTTTGTAGAAGAGTGTGACCATATTCAGGTTTATTTTTGTTTTACAAACCTTTCTCCTATACTTTGATCTATTTACATTTTTTTTCTTGGCTTAGTTTGTTTTGGGGAGGGGATGAGTTTCGATCTAAAGCTGTCAGTTAGTGCTAGTCGAATGAGTTTTGTTTTCTTAGGTAAGGAGCGTGAGATGCCTACTTTGGTATATTGGTATTATAGATCATCACATATTTCTGAGATTACTTTCCTTTTGTTTTATCGGTCTTCATTACGTATTCATCTGCAATACATCTAATTTTCGTTGTCAAATATACTCTAGAAGTACTATTTTCTATTAATCATGTACTTTATTTTAGCCTTGAGAAAGCCACGACTGTCCAATATGGTGTATAAGTAATGTCTTTCTAGTTATATGGACATATGTTAATTTGATTGAAACATCATCTATGACAATGACCTGTTCATTGTCCAAACTACATGAGCTATGTTTACATGGACTATTGTCTTTTTTTGTTTTTGTTTTTGAGATTGATTGCTGCACTGGCTAATATTAACTTTGAATAAATCTTTCTTAGCCTTTTAAACATCAAGAGTAGAAGTAATATCCATATTTTCAGTTTCAAATGAGTTTCTGGTGCTCCTTTTTGGTATAAGCTTCTCAATGTTGGGGTTCAACATGAATTTTGATTTAATGTATAACCTTGAGTCTTTGTATTTTGACAGGGTTTTCAATTCATCGTTGATGACTCGGGAGGTTTCTCTCCTCTAGCTGTGGACGTTCTGGAGAGTATTGCTGATGAATACACAAATGCTCCTGTGATGCTTTATGCTGTGCGTGGTTCAGGTTCTTCCATGGACCCCAGAAGCCAGAAGCAGAGAGTCAGTAGGAAGCTTCACGATGCAGTTTCGTTTTCAATGCTGTCATCCTTATGCAAACTGATTGTTCCAGTTGGGCTACCCTCATTGAGTACAAGTAAGAAATTTTCCACTTGTTGAATGTATTATTCATACAATTGATTTTCAAGACTCTTCAGATTCATTTTACATGGTGCTCCAACATTGTGATTGTAGAGCCTTTTTTCCCCTCGGATGCCCGGTGTCATCCTATTTATCATGATGATATCATTAATATTCTTCTTAGGTAGTTAAATAGCCCACCAAAAGAGTATTGGCATAACTGATATGGAAGCTATGGTTTAAAAGCTTTATTTTGAACCAATGGTTTGCTATTCGGTTTCTATGGTCAGTGTAGATGCTCCCTTACTTTCTCTGTTCCGGATAAGTTTTCTTGTGGACTAATCATCCTTTCACTTGATTTGAAAGGCAAAGCTTCAACCTTTCTCAGCATCAACAATGAAAGGCCTTATCACTGCAGTGCAGCTTACGCTGCCACCCTACATTCTGTTAGTCTCCCTTTTCGAATGGAACCACTTGGGCCCACTGGAGACTCATCTTATGCTTCTGGTGCTGTGACTGTTAGTGAGGTTGTGCAAATCTTATCAGGGCAAGCTAGGCAAAATATGGTTGCCATTCTGGATGCTGCAATGCCATCCCCTTCTTTAGCTGGTATTTATTTTAATTGATTTTCATATCAGTCCCTCAATTAATAGCAGTTATTTTGGTTAATTATTTGGCATTTTAAACAGGGAATTCGCTTGGTGAGACTTTATTAAGGAATTTGCAGCCATTGACACCAGAGACAGCAGAAGATGTTGAGGACTTACAGTCAGTAGAATCCATGACAGTCCATGGGGCCCTAGGATCAGGTACGTTTAGTACAGCATCAGTTGTTCCTTATTATGTTTTCTTTAGTTTCCTAGAGAACATTAAGGATAGTTCATATTTTGCGCTTCTGGCTTATCGTTCAATGATCATATTTTCTGAATATGAAATTTAGTGAACGCTCTAGTTGCCTTAGTGACTAGAGCAATGTAACTTTGGGTGTTGGCATTAAATAGAGCTAAAATCTTAAGGCTATATGCTTTTTTTGTTTGGGTGACATTTTATTCACTGGTAATCAAATCTGGTGGTATCTGTTAACTGGAACTTGGGAGAGGCTTAAAACCATCTATCATAGGTTACAAGATATGTGTGCCCTATATGGTACATTACAAAGAAATGTTTTAGTTCCTGAATATGTATTCCCTGGCAAAACCATCCCTAAAAATGTCCACTCTGGTGATAACTGTGCTCCTTTTCCATCTTATTCTTGTCATTAGTTCACTGTCATTTTGATTACATTATGAATCATTTGTGCATTTCATTGCTGTATAATGTATACGTAACTTGTTATTTTAGAGGAAATATGAGTTTAGTGCTTGTGGAATTACAAAGCCTCTCATTGTTGAAACTTAAGTTTCCACTCTTTTGATATGGTACCCGAACAAATTAGTTTGACAACTGATGGTGTGAGTTTGGGAGGGGGGAAAAAGGTATGAAATGTACCATTGGACTGGTGTGGACTGGATGCTTATTATATTTTAACTCATTGTTTCTGTTCAACAGGAGGTCATCGGGCATCAATTTCTGAAGTTAAGGATACAGTTCACGCTGCCTATGAGCATGCAATAACAAGGCCGATCTACTGCCATCTGTCAGTGGCTCAATGTCCTCTTCCAATACCTTTGCCTTTTCCTTCAATTTTTGGCAACCTTGTTGGCCAACATGGTGAACTTTTGAGCACGCCAATTGTTGGTTCCCCCACAAGGGGATCACTTGATGTTCATTCCATCCCTATGGCAGCTAGACTACGGTCTAGCAGTGCTGTCTTGCCATTTTTGGAGAATAGATTGGGTGGCCTCCGTAGCTGTGGGATTGCCAGAGGAGCTCCTGGGGCGGAGTTAGTTAGAAGTTGGGGCTTTGCAAAGGATGAATTAGAAGACATGGGTGAGATGCTGTCTAAAATGATCGCGACACTGGATCCGCATTCTCAAATGTCATCTGATTCAGATTAATTTTCCGGTTAGTGTCTCTATGCCTCTCTCCTTTCCATTTATTCTTTGTATATTATCTAAGTGACAGTCGTTGGTCAATCATAGCACCTCTTGAGTCCTTCACCTTTACTTAATTGGATTTCCTTTACCTCTTAGTTTTGCTCACTCAATTCTTCGGGCAGCCATAGTATTTGCTAATATTTGTTTAGTTTATATAATCGAAATAAAAAAGTGGGCCAACCATATCTATATGAATTTGACCAAGTTATAATGATAATGATGCATGAGCAGACATGATTCAACATTTTAGGGGGGTTGAATGTGAAGCTTTCTTTGCCTGGGGAAAGCAACTACTAACGCGTGATTTTACGCAGGTGGAGATACGTGGAAGTGCGGAAAGAATGAGTTTGATATGGCTGGATCTGGAAAAAGAGAAGAGAAAGAGCTGTTCAAGCTGTCAATTTGTGGTGAAAGTCAAAGATGTATGTTCGAAACTCGGAATACAGGGCAAACTGGTAAAGGATGAGAGACCAAGGAGCAATGAATTTCTATACTGCTGGATATTTTGAGTTAGTCATTTACATTGTCTTGTTTTCTGCTCAAATATATGTGGGAAGATCTGTGTGCCTATGTAAAATCTTTGTAGTTTTTACGTTCGGTTCTAAAATTATGTGGATAAAATACTAAGATGTTTCATGTCGCCATTTTCTTCCCACATCAAATTTCAATTTCATCGAAAGTATTTGGACACAATGCCACCAGTTACGTAGTTGAAGTTCAATAGTATCTATAAACATGTTTACAGTTGATTTGTTTGTCGATATTAAGTGGTTTCGTTTACTACATGAGAATTGATATGGCTACTAGACAGTATGGGAGAAGTAATTACATTGCCATTTGCTAGAAGCTCGTCGAAATTGTGGCAACCATAGGAAGCTCGTCGGTATTCCAAAATGTGAATGGCATATTCCAAATCCGGCAATTGGTACGATGGTCAAATGTTTTGTCCAAGAACTCTTAACGCCCCCCATGGTTGAAATCCATTTCCCGTACACCAATGAATTTACAAATCCCACTTTCTATGTGAAAGGAAAAAAGAGCGACGGATTCATTCCACACTGTATGGCTCCCATAACATTCTTTTGTACCTTGTAAACTATCCGGCACGGATGCATCGGAAAATGATTCCTCATCCATGTCGAACGAAAGGATGGCTTTCTTGTTTTCATCTACAGTTTGTTTGAACTCATACCATACACCTCTGCCGTGCGACGGTGAAACAAAATCCAAAAACCCTCGAAATGCATTACGATTCTAACAACTTAGTAGTCTATAGCCAAATCCCACAGCTACTCCTGTGGACTGCAATATGTTCATTTCTTTCGGGGGAGGGAGATGAAGGCACGACTTGGGAAGAATCTTGGATTCCTTTAGCGCCGGATTGCATAGAAAAACCTTATTTCGGATGCCTTATAGCCCTCAAGAAAATGGAACATTGAGGTCGAGATCTTTAAGGTATTAGACATCACTATTGTTGTCATTGCAAAGACCTACAAGCGACAAAAAAAAATTCTTCGAGTCATCGTTGGTTTCGTTGAGGATGCAACGGTTGGAAAGGATGTATATTTTTGTGGGTGGATGAAAATATGTTGTCTCGGGATTCTGGGAGGTGCACATCCACAAAGCTAGGGTTGTTGATGAACTTGTACCACGATTTTACGAGCGCATCTGAATCGCAATAGAGAATGCGGAGGAAGACATGACAAGATCTGCAGCACCATTTCTTCTGGTTTTGCAAAAGTCTGCCATTTTCTGAGAAATGACAAAACGGACAGAAGAGTACATCACAAGAACAATACTGCAAATTAAACGTATACAAAAGAAATCTAGAAATTCAAAAAAAGTGGTTACTCTTTTTTATTTCTTATCAATTCAAGGCAAGGCAGTGTGACCGTCTCCTTGCACTCAAGTTTGAACCTCCCTACGCATAGTAGTTTAGTATAGATTATCACCTTGAAACAAAAAGTAGTTGAAATTCTATATTTGAGATTTAGGAACGAGAGGATATTGAATTCTCTGAAGCTATATAATTAAATTTAATACTTTGACAAAAAAAAATGGTGTTTTTCTTTCAATGCTTTGAAATGAAGCCAATTGATTGTACAGAGGAAATCCAACTGGTTAGTAGCTAGAAATGAAATTTACGGATAAAAAACTATTTATGGTAATTATTTTGTTAATCTTAATTGTAAATATTTGTTAGTATTACTTTAACTCAGTTGAGGACCTTGGAAATATTTTTTGAGAACTTAGTCAAAATAAATATTTTTGAAATCCCAATTGCTAAATGATCAGTTTTTAAGTATATTGTTGAGCAGTTCAACAATTGAGATTTGATTTCTAATCATTTGAACCAACTTTCCTAGATTGTTTTGGTTGTGTAGAACTAATGAATCAATCCCAATGAGATTTTTCTTATGAATTGAGTTTTTTTTAAAGAATTAACTGGTTTCGAACTGATGGACATCTACATCAAAATTTCTGTTCAATTATGATGAACGTCAAAATTTGAATTTTCATATACAAATCTTTGCTACTGCTAGAGTTATGGTAGAAGTGTTAGATGATGTTTTTATACCTCTAAACCATATATACAAGGATCGAACAACTAAATCACTATCTCACAACCAAGCACCAGAAAGAACATTGTCAAACTAAACTGAGCAAGGAAAACATACCTGCAGACATGCTGGTGGAAGAAGAAGCCATACCAATTGACACACAAAACCTTCTCCTCTCTGCAAAACTCAATGCTCTCCAAATTATAGGTTATTGGAACAAATAAGAGTGCAATCTTTGTGAGAGTAGTGGCATGTGATTTTATACTGCAAGGCCCGGATTGCCCTATAACAATCATACAAGGAATACAAAAACTCAATCCTTGTACAAGTAGGAATTCTACTCTCGAGCCAATAACAGAGTTTCAATCCAAACCAAAAATGGATTAACTCTTATAGACACATTAAGACTTCTTTATATCAATTAGAAATACACAAGGATTATCTCAATTCGTAAGAATCACACTCATACTCCAACGTTCTCCCACTTGAGTATGATTCATTACACCAAATAATCATCTCAAAATTGTATAAAGTGAACACAAAGTCTTATCCCAACATGTCATAATTTAAAACTACAATTTGCACAAATCAAAACATTTGAATTTATAATTTTTTTGCAATACTAAATACAGAATCAACTTATAAGTCACAAACATCCAATTTATGGAAACAACAATGTTTCTCAACTCATAAGTAAACCAAAAATTGTTTACTCCCACTCATATAGCCCAACGATTCAATTAGATCAAAACTTTCAACAAAAAGCTTATCAACTCAAAGTCATTCTAATCGATATGAACAACCTGACTATAATTCAAACAACCACTTCATCAAATCAAAATGACTCAAGAGCTTTTATTGAATTATAAAATTGTCTTCCTAGTAGGGTTGGGCACTTGGAACCGAAAACCGAAATTGAAACACGAATCGAATCAAACCGCACCAAACGGTTTGGTTTTGCGGTTTTGAAACCGTTTCAGTTTCAAAACCGAACCGCGGCACACAAAACGGTTTGGTTATGGTTTTGGGTTTTCAAAACCGCACCATATAATAAATAAATGTTATATAACTTATATTTTAAACTTTTCAACTAGGTTATAACTTATAAGTTTGGTTTTGCGGTGGGTTTGCACTTCGACTCCACTGCTTCTGCTTGCATCTCTACGTCTGCCTTTGCGACTGCAAGTCTGCAACCTCAACTCTGATGTTTTGGTGCTGTTTTTTTTATGCAGTTTAGCTGCATTATTTTTTGGTGCAATTTTGTGCAGTTTTTGGTGCTATTTTGCTATCGTTTTTTATGCATTTTTGTTGCATTTTTTTTGGTGCAGATATGTGCAGTTTTGGTGCTGTTTTTTATGCAGTTTTGCTGCAATTTTTTTTTTTTGCAGTTTTGATTCTTTTTTGCTGCAGTTTTGCTGCAATTTTACTGCATATTCATTAATTAATATATGAGGAAAATAAGACCGTCTTATGCATAAATAGGTGTATATTTTAAATTGTACATTTTTTCTCAAAAACCAAACCGAAACTGTTTGAAACCGCACCGCACCGAACCGAACGGTTTGGTTTCATTTCGGTTTTGGCTTCAAAACCGCACCGCACCGCACCGCAAAATGTTTCAGTTTCGGTTGTGGTTTCACTCGAAACCGCACCAAACCGCACTGCGCCCACCCCTACTTCCTAGTACAACCAATCACAGACACATCTGGAAAAGCTGCACTAAATGAAAACCTCAAACTATCTATAAAACAGAATAACAAAACTAGCTAAAACAAACTAATAATACTTAGCTTCCAGAAGCTGTTGTAGAATATCTTTGCATGAAAATAATCCACAATCATTTTCCAGTAGCTCTAAAACAGCTCTTGTATTTGTAGCAACTACTCCCACTTTTCTAAAGCCTCTTTCACTCCCATTCGAGTAACATGTGACTTGAAAACTCCATTAGGCAATGTTTTTGTTAAAGGATCAACAATCATCAAATCAATAGTCAAATGTTCCACAATGATGGCACCTTGTCTGACCTTTTCCTTTACTTTGAGAAACATGCTGAAGTTCTCTTGTTGTTCTTCGAGAAGAACATTGCACGATTGTTGTCACAAAACATCTTCACTGGTTTCTGAATTGAATCAACAACCTTCAACTCAGTGACAAAGTTTTTAAGCCATATAGCTTGCTTCATGCCTTCAAAACATGCTACAAACTTTGCCTCCATTGTAGAAGTACTTATCACAGTTTACTTAGCACTTTTCCAAGAAATAGCACCCTCATTAAGCATAAACACATATCCTCTAGTCGATTTCCTTTCATCCAAGTCTCTAGCCAAATCGGAATTAGTGAAACCTATCGCCTTTAATTCATCTTCACAACCATATACCAGCATAAAACCCTTGGTTCTTTGCAAATATCTTAACACTTTCTTTGCAGCCATCCAATGAGATTCATCTGGATTCGATTGAAATCTACCTAATAAACCAACAATGAAGGCAAGATCTGGCCTGGTACATATGTTGGTATACATTAAACTACCTACCAAGGAAGCATATGGCTTTAAGCTCATCTTTCTCTTCTCTAACTCAGTTTTTGGACACTAGTCTTGAGTGAACTTGTCCCCCTTGTTCACAGGCACATAAGCACCATTGCAATCTTCCATATTGAATCTAGTTAGGACCCTCTCATTATATCTTTTTTGTGACAATCCTAGAAGCTTCTTTTTCCTATCTCTGGTTATCTCAATCCCTATAACATAATGAGCCTCCCCTAAGTCTTTCATCTCAAAATTAGAACTGAGCATAGTCTTAGTTTCATGTAGCAATTGCAGGTTAGAACTAGCTAGCAAAATGTCATCGACATATAGTACCAGAAAGATAAATTTGGTACCTTTAAACTTGAAGTATATGCAGTCATCTAGCTTGTTCTTCGTGAACTCATGAGCTGTGATAACTTTGTCAAATTTAAGATGCCATTGTCTAGAAGCTTGTTTAAGTTCATAGATTAACTTATTGAGCTTGCAAACCATATTGTCCTTCCCTCTTTTAATGAATCTAGGTGGCTGCTTCATATGTATATCTTATTGAGGAAGCCAATTTTTACATCCATTTGATGTAATTCAAGATCAAAATAAGTTGTTAATGCCATCATAATCCTCATGGAGTCCGTTGAAGAAACAGGAGAAAACGTGTCATTAAAATCAACCCCTTCTCTCTGTGTAAAACCCTTTGTTACTAATTGAGCCTTGTACCTTTCAATTCTTTCTTGAGCATCTCTCTTGGTTTTATAAACCCACTTGCAACCTATGGATTTAGTTTTGGAATCAGACTCTACCAAGGTCCACACATTGTCCTTTGACATATACTCCAATTCATTTTGCATAGCTTTCTTCCATAAGGTTGCTTGTGGACTTGTCATTGCCTGAGAATAAGTTACTGGATCATCAATATCACCTAGATCAAACTCATTTTCTTGTAGGTACACATAATCATTTGAAATAGCTAGTCTTTTGATTCTTGTTAACTGTCTTAAAGGTCGTTGCACAGACTGATGGTTCTGATTTCGAATCTCTTCAATAGCTGGCTCCAGATGATCATCTACTTCAGGTTGTATCTCATTTTTAGTCATCTCAGAGTCCTCATTCCCAATTGTGAGTAGTGCATTTGTGAAGATAAGAATCTGCACATAGTTGTTGATTGCAGAATCAGTTTATGTAGGATTGAGTTCACTGAGTTCTTCAAATACAAAATCTTCAGCTGCCAAATTCAATACATCTTATTCTTCAATAAAGACAGCATTATAAGTCTCTTAAATTCTCGAATGAGCATGTGGACAATAAAACTTGAAACCTTTGGATTTCTCAGAATATCCAATAAAGTAACAAGTTGTTGTTCTTGCATCTAATTTCCTCTCATTGGGATTGTAAAAACAACCTTCAAACTTGCATCCCCATACATGGAAATGTGCAAAGCTAGGCCTCATTCCTGTCTAGACTTCAAAAGGTGTACCTTTGACAAACTTAGTTGGTACTCTATTCAAGATGTAGTTTGTAGTCTTAAGTGCTTCACCCCATAGAAAACTAGGCAACTTAGACCTAGAGATCATACTACGGACCATCCCAATTAGTGTTATGTTTCTTCTCTCTAATACACCATTTTGCTGAGGTGTGCTTGGTGTAGTATATTGTGCCATAATACCTTGTTGTTGGAGATAATTTGCAAAGGGACACTTTTGTTGTCCAGCCTCAATGTACCTGCCAAAGTACCCTCCCCCTCTATCTAATCTAACAATTTTAATGCCACTATTCAAGCGCATAGTTGTAAAACTCTTCATGCAGTCGACACATTCTTTCACATTTTTTAAATCAAGCGCAGGAATTAAGTTTGCTTTAGCTAGTTGTAAAACTCTTTCTTTTGAAATGTGGCCTAATCTTTTAAGCCATCAACTATATGATGACTCAGATTCATGCATTCTTAAGTAGTACTTAAAACCAGTGGTGGATTTTCCTCAAATATGTAATCTAATTTCCATAACTCTTTATGCAAAGTAGTTGTCCATAATACATGATTCAATTTGTTCTTTTGAAAAAATTTTATGCATTAATCATCACAAAGAAAACCAAAACCTTATTTCACTAATTTTGATGTAGAAATCAAACTTCTTCTTATATTTGGGACATAAAGCACATCTTTTAATTGAAGAACAAAACCTGAGTTCATTTTGAGTTTTACAACCCCAATTGCTTCAACAGACACGTTTGTTCCATTTCCTACAAAAACATTATAAGAATCCTTATTTGTTTGTTTTTGTTTTTCAAAACCGTGCAATGTGTTTGTAATGTGAACTGAACACCCTGTGTCAAACCACCAGGAATTTCAATCAAGTTAGACTCCACACAAACACAGACATCAGTTCTACCTTTACTCCTCAGCCAATCCTTGAATCTTTCACAATCTTTTCTAAAATGACCCTTAAGTTTGCAATGATGACATTTAAGTTTAGTCACATCTTTTATTTTGACATTAAGATTGTTAGATTTAGAGAATTTTGAGTATTTAGCAGGCTTACTAGACTTATCAACAAGATTGTTGAGATTAGATGTCTTACCAAAAGCAGCCATGGTCCCTTTATTTCTAGCATGCACAAAATTCACAGCTTCTACTTCTTTGCCCTTCTCTAGTCTTTGCCAAGTTTCCTCTTATACACATTGGGCTATTAACTCATCTACATTCCATGTCTTGTCTTAAGTATTGTATGGCACTTTCAATTGACTGTACTTTGTTGGGAGAGCTTGTAATATCATGAAGACCAGTTGTTTCTCACCAATATTCATATCCATTGAGTTGAGTTTCTCTGCAACATCTGTCATCTTCATGATATGATCTCTGATGGAAACAGTCTAATTGACATGTATTGACTGATCTCTGCCTTATCAGATTCTTTGAACTTGTTCTCAATAGCCTTGAGGTAGTCAATAGCAAGGTCATGCTTCTTGATTCCCCCTCCTATTGTGTCAGTCATTACATTTTCAAGAATGGACATGGCTATTTGCCCTAGTCCATCTTTCAAACTCAGTCTTCTCAGATTTTGTGCTTTTATATGTCAATGGTGGTGGTTTGGGTGTGTCCAAGGCAATGTCAAACTCATTTAAAGTTAGCAACAATCCAATCTCACGCCTCCATTTCTTATAGTTACTTCCCCCATTGAGAATTGGAACATTGGCAAGATTGAGAGTCTTAAGTGAAACTGCAGACATTCAAAATGCAATCACAAAAGGAACTGTAAGTTCTGATTTCAATCCACGTTTTTCACTAACTACATGACACCAATGAATTAATTTAGTCATACATATAGTCTTTTCAGTATGAATGAAAAGCATATATAGATTACACAATTATGTAGTTATAATATCAGACTCAATTGAATATTCAATCCTCATGATTTTGCAGTTCCAACAGATCAGATAAACACAACAAAACCAATGAACAAGTTAAATATGCATAACAGGATGAGAATGTTTACATCATTAACTATTCACATTATTTGGTCTCTATACTCACAATAACATCAGAAAACAAGATTTCTTGCAGACATTTATATAATTACAACATGAGATTAAGAACAAATAATTATTACCTCAAAGTTGCAATACCAGATTTACACAGCGGAAGCAATCAGTGATGATGTTATTGGAACACAAGAGCAGAGAATTCTTAAACTTTTCTCAAATCAATACATGGTTCATTTGAAAGATATTGCATAAAATCACCCTTGTTTGCAAAAGCTTCATAAACAGGAGTTACCTTTTCTAACGGTAAAAAATTTAAACGCCCGAGAAAACCTAGTGTTTTCTATTATTTTCCAATGGTCAAAATTACACTACTACAATATTAGCTTTAGGTGGCGTGTGACAACCCGTCCCTAATTTTCCTATGTAAATTCTCCCCGAGTATGTGTATTGACGATTATGCCCTTATTGGCAAAAGGCGTGGACGTATTCTTATCGCTTTCATTTTATTTATCGCTATCGCATTTAAATTGTACATGTCGTTACGAGTGTACGTAAATTTTTATCAGTGTGAAAACGCTTTCCCGGATAGATTTTCGATACTCTTTTCAGTAGAAAATCTAAAATCCTATCCCTAGCTTTTCCCTAGCCCATCCCGTGCACCCTCCTCCATCATTCCTCTCTCTCACCAATCCCATCTCTCCCTCATTTCTGTCCCCCAATCAGAAAAGAGAAAAAGGAACTTTCTTTCTCTCTTTTCCTTCTTTCTCTCCCGTATGCTTTCTTCTCTGCAAAACCCTTAAATGAGCTGCTAAGCTCATGGAACGAACCCAAAAACCACACCATTGTACTCCCCTCCTCTTCACGAACTCAACAATGTTCTTGAAACCTAGTTTAGACGAGTTTTGACTCGTTAACTCGTGAGGTCCGAACTCGGGCACACTGAGTTCGACGTATTTTTGAACGAGTTAGGATGATTTGAAGCTTGGGAAGGCTTCTACACAACTTTTTGAAGGTCCTAGGCTTGTTTTGGAAGAAGGTTAACGTGAAACGACCGGGTTTCGAAGAGTTCACTTTTGGCCGGAACTTTCGAGGCTTTTTCTGGCGACCTCCGTCCACTTTTTTGACTCCAAACAGGTATAACGTGATCATTCACTTCACTAGCTTCAAATCCATATATAGTACGTCGAAAATGGTTGAGAAATGAAGAAGAATAGTGAATTTGAAAATTTTCCAGAAATCCGGCAAAAAATCGAGTTGCGGACGGCGGTGAGGGCAAGGGCGATTGGAGAAGGTGACGGAATATTCCGTCAGAGTTGATGGAATATTCCTGACGAACGTCAGGCACTGGCCTATGCATGAGGCGCGTCTGGCCATGCCCTTGATGGCGCGTGGAGGTGCTTGAGTCATCCAAATTTTTTTTTGAAAATTTGGGGATGTTCATGACGTCGAGTAGGTCACGATGGTATATTTAAACCCTAGGTTTGAGGAAACTATGGGTGTTTTATTTAAGTTTCCTTATATGTGCTTTAATTAATTATATTTTAGTTATTTCACATATAGGGGAAACATATCCCGATGATGTTTGAGGCCAAGCTAGGCTCGGGGGTTACGACCCAGCGACGTACTTGTGAGTTGGCATTTGTTTTATACCTATTCATGTTTATAGTTTCTATAAATACGTATTTGCTTCACTTTGCGTGTATATATATATATATATTGCCAAATAATTAATAACTACTATATAATTGTGATAATTGCTGCTTTATGGTTGAGATATTACTGTCATAGCATTCATACATATTTGTACATGCTCATCTTGCTGCACTGGTGTTAGTACTCGCTCTAGGGCCAGTGCCAGTCCTTCACGTGTATGTTCACATTGCATCGTTCGCTCGTCTTGGATCCAAGTTAGGTGCCAATCCTATCGGGTAAATTGCATTAGGCAATCCGACTTGTATGTGACCTAGCTTCTGCACTAGTCTTCACGTGATCGTAGTACTAGAGCATATTGATTACACCCAGTCATGTTTGTGTCAGAAATTATCTGTTCGAACTTGTATGTCAGCTTAGATGGATGAGCACTTAGCTATACGTGATTATCACATGATTATATTATTGTGGCATTTGATACATCATGATTTGGCATAATTCTGATTATTATACTACTATAATGTTGTTGATTTATTGGTTACACATCTACGTAGTACGTTTCAAGGAAACTATACTTGTTTTAAGGCGAGGAGTTAGTATATTCGAAAATAAAGGATTTCGTATAAGCATTGTTTTGTTGACCCACTCAAATTTGTTTTTCGCCCCTCCAGGACCTAGATAGCTGTACTCTTTGTGGCACTTGAGGAATCACGGCGGTTCTGACTTTCTCTTTTGTTTAGACGTACGAACTTATCACTCTTGTGTAATAAGCGTACTTTAACTACTTTGACTACTAATATGTAGTCTCACTGTCTATTACGCTCTGAATAATTGTAGTGGGTTCGTTCCACGAATGCGCACTCTTTCCCTTTTATCATTTAGTATAATTAGTTATAATTTTATTCACTTTTTGCATCACTTACCCTTATGGTTACGTCACCTCACGGTGATGGCCAGTATGCTTCGACCTTTCTAGATCGGGATGTGTCATGGTAGATGATGGTGGGGGGTATTAGAAAAATCTTGTCGGTTATATCTGACATAAAGTCCTGACGGATATTTAATGGCGAATATCAAAAAAATCTTGTCGGTTATAACCGACAGTATTTTTGAATTTTTAAAAAAAATATTTTGATATTTTCTGGCTGTTTTTAAGTTAATGGTGGCGGTTATAACCGACAGAAATTGACTATTTTATTATTTTACTTTCTGGCGGTTATTATTTTAGTATTCTGACGGTTATAACCGACAACAATGAAAATTTTATTATTTAAAAATGTTATATTGATTAAAAATAAATAAATAAACACATATTTTAAATATTTTTTTTTCTGCTCATGACCCTAAAGTCTAATGAACCCAATTCCCACGAGCCATAAATTTTCTAAGAGAAATAATAACAACAGACTACAATCCAAAGCTCAATCATTTTTGTAATAAAAATTATGCTCCCTCACAGGCAAGCATCAAGATACAAAGAAATTCAAACAATTTTTTTCAATGCGTCACAAAGAACATTGTCTGGCACAGAAACACACATGAACATCTAGTGTACGCTATCATGTTTGATTTTATTATTTTAAAATCTTATATTGATTATAAATAAATAAACACATGTTTTAAAAATAAAAAAATTCACTCATGGCCCTGTCGGATATAACCGACACGAACAAAGCAAAATTTTGGACAGCCGCCAGAATAATCTCTGAATGTTTTTTTTTTTTTTTGCGATTTTTTACACATGCTATCTTGGAGTATATACAAACATATTTGACGGTTGGATCGTTGAAACTAGTTTCGTAGAATGCATATCCTATCAAATTGATAGATCTAACAACTATATAAAATAAGATTTATCCACTAGTTTAAATATTTTAAATTGAAGATCAAATTTATTCATTGCATTCTTATAGGGTCAAGGAGTGTAGCTGTAAAAAAATCATCAAAATCAGAGCTAAAATAACCGTTAAATTGTGATTCTTCGTTTATAACCATAAAAAATATTTGTTCTGTTACCTAATCTCTGAATGTTTGTTTTTTGCAATTTTTTACGTACGCGATCTCGGAGTGTGTACAAACAAGTTTGATGGTTGGATCGTTGAATAACGTTTCGTAGAATGCGTATCGCATCAAAATGGTAGATTAAACAAACACTTAGAGTTAATGTTATACTTCCCCATCAAGTATAAAATAATATTTTGTGGTATCCACTAGTGTAAGTATTTTAAATTGAAGATCGAATTCGTTCAATGTATTCTTATAAGGTTGAGGAGTGTAGTTGTAAAAAAAAAATCATCAAAATTGGAGCTAAAATAACCGCTAAATTGTGATTTTTTGTTTATAACCGTCGAAAACTTTTGTTCCGTTACATAATTTCTGAATGTTTGTTTTTTATGATTTTTTACGTATACGATCTCGGAGTGTGTACAAACAAGTTTGACGGTTAGATCATTGAAAAAAGTTTTGTAGAATTCGTATCACGTCAAAACGGTAGATTAAATAAACACTTAAGAGTTAATGTTATACTTCCATTAAGTATAAAATAAGATTTATCCACTTGTGTGAATATTTTAAATTGAAGATCGAATTCATTCATTGCATTCTTATAGGGTTAATGAGTGTAGCTGTAAAAAAAATCATTAAAATTGGAGTAAAAATAACCGTTAAATTGTGAATTTTCATTTATAATCATCGAAAACTTTTGTTCCGTTACGTAATCTCTAAATGTTTGTTTTTTAAGATTTTTTACGTATGCAATTTTGGAGTGTGTACAAATAAGTTTGACGGTTGGATCTTTGAAAAAAGTTTCGTAGAATGCATATCGTGTCAAAACGGTAGATTAAACAAACACTTAGAGTTAATATTATACTTCCATTAAGTATAAAATAAGATTTTGTGGTATCTACTAGTGTAAATGTTTTAAATTGAAGATCGAATTCGTTCACTACATTCTTATAGGGTTGAGGAGTGTAGCTGTAAAAAAATCATCAAAACCGGAGCTAAAATAACCGTTAAATTGTTATTTTTTTTATAACCGTCGAAAACTTTTGTTCTGTTATCTAATCTTTGAATGTTTTTTTTTTTTGTGATTTTTTACGTATACGATCTTGCAGTATCTACAAACAAGTTTGACGGTTAGATCATGGAAGCTAGTTTCGTGGAATATATATCTCCATTAAATTTGCTTAAATTTTGAAGTGGGAAAACTAATTTATGCTAAATTTTTATTTATGTTTTTCAAGTATTGATTAGACAATATTTAGTTTGTGTAACGACATTTTCATTGTACAATTATCTTTTTATTTCTTTATCGCATATTTTACATGGGTTTTTATCTATTAAGCCAAACAATTATTTATTTAATTTTTGAAAAGTATTCTATTTAAATACATATTATTTATTTGTTTATTAAACCAAACAATTATTATTTTATTTTTTAAAATCGTAACAAAATTTTAGGGGGGAATTTAAAATTTTGGGAGGGATTTTTGCCATCATTTTTTTTCTATCGGTTATAATTGACAGTAATGAAAATTTTCTGTAGGTTTTTATTTTAAAAAATGTTTCTATTGGTTTTAACCAACAGTAATGAAATTTTTCCAAAATAAAACCCCTCCATCTTACATCACATGGCCTCTGTGGGTTTTAACCTACAGTAACAGTAACAGAGAGTAAAAGAGTGAAGAGAGAGAAGGGGTGTGTGTGAGAGAGACTCGCAATCTCACATCACATGGCCCTTGTGGGTTTGAGGTCGAAGCATCAACAAGCAGAGGCACAGCCACAGCAACAGCCAGACCACAGTGAGCCACTGAACCACGTGACTCGTTGAGCCCCCCAAATGGACTCCGACAAGGTACTCTCTCTCTCCTCACTCTCTCTCACACATTTCTCAACCGCCTCTTTGAGCTATGCTCCTCTTAAAAGTTTGCTTCATCCCCGTAAAGGTAGGTTTTTGGTGCTCAGATCGCCCTTGATCCACCTCAACTCTTCACTTTCGTCACTAATTCTAGTCGATTCGCAACTTTCTGCGTCTTTTGAGGTATTACCCACCTCGCCAGAGCTTCTCTCCGGCCAGATTTTGTATTTTTTTTTCAAATTTTTTGTTTAATTTTGGTATTTCTTCTATTATTTCTGTAGTTATAATAATTTTTTGTAAATTCTGTTTTCCTGAATGAGGTGGAGCTGCTTTAGGACAATTAGGAGAAAAAATTATAGAAAATGTGGGATTGGGTTAAATTACAATTGCATTTATAAGCTTGTTAAATTACTTAATATGGAAATTAAAGCTTAGTTGAGCTGAGTTTAAAAGTTTTGATTGCTCGAACTTTCCCACTCAGCAGCCAATTTGAGCAATTGGGGTTTGTTGTTTTTGAATTGTTTCCTTTTGTGCAAATTCATATTTTGGGTATCACCCGTAAGGGGCCTACTGGTTTCAGTTGCATTTAGGCAGGGTAAATCCTTAGCAAGCACCAGCCTGCCAGTCATATTTTTTCAAAGCAAGCCTGAAGTTTGTGCTTGTGTTTGAACTTTTGTGTTTCTGTAAATTGCAAGAAATGTCAGCTCTTGTTTTGAAGGGAAATGATGCAGTCATTGGTCACATTATTTCAGCAACAATAGGTGGTAAAAATGGTGAACCCAAGCTGGTTAGTACTAGTTCTTTCTTCCATCATTTACCCCTTTTGATCCATTTGATGGCTAAAACTATGATCAAACCTTTCTTCATCCCATTTAATTCCTTTTATAGCACAACAAGTTGTGCAGTTTTCTCATTCATAATCCAGGATTACATGACATGAGAGAGGATAAATTCTATGTGAACACTGTTTTTGGTCAATTTTTTATTTCATGTTCATCAAAAAGAAGTTCTAGTAGTTAAGGCTCTTTGCGAACACTATAATTTCTGAAGAATTATTCAGTTTCCATTTGTTTTGTATTCTTAATTTGTTCTTAATTACAGACGATCAATTATATGGCAGAACATGTTGTAGGTACTGGATCATTTGGAATCGTTTTTCAGGTATATATTTACTCTAATGACAGCTAAGCACTCTCACATTCTAATCATTATTTCGAGCATAAGGGGAGAAGAACAACGAGAAGAAGGGGGAATGCTCTCATGTCCTTTTTATTTATTTTTATTATTAATATATTTGTTGTCGGTTTTATCCAACAGAGAATGCTTTACTTATTCATTATTAATATTTCCTGTCGATTATAGTTGACACAAGTTATGTCGGTTATATGTATTTTCTGTTGATTTTAGAGTATTTTTTGTCGGTTTTATCTTACAGAAAATGCTCTTATTTATTCATTATTAATATATTCTCTATCGGTTATATTCGACATAAGTTCTGTCGGTTTTAAAGTATTTTCTGTCGGAAAATTCATTTCCTGACGCTGGCAAATTTGTCGCTTATTATATCCACCATTGCATCCATTTTCTATCGGATTTTGCATAATATCTAACAGTAATGTATGTTTCTTGTCGGTTTTTGGACCGCCAGCAATAGATAATTTTGTAGTAGTGTTAGTCCAAAAATGACGTCGTATTCTTGCAGTCAATTTGATCATTCTGATTCTTTAACTCAGTTTGAAGGAAAATATATGAAACTAGATTTGATTGAACTTAATTGTCAAATCCATTAGGCTCTAATACCACATGTTAGATGATGTTTTAATACCTCTAAACCATAAATACAAGGATCGAACAACTAAATCACAATTTCACAACCAAGCACCAGAAAGAACATTGTCAAACTAAACTGAGCAAGGAAAACATACCTGCAGACATGCTGGTGGAAGAAGAAGTCATACCAATCAACACACAAAACGTTCTCGTCTCTACAAAACTCAATGCTCGCCAAAATATAGGTTTATTGGAACAAATAAGAGCGCGATCTTTGTGAGAGCAGTGGCATGTGGTTTTATACTGCAAGGCCTAGATTGCCCTATAACAATCATACAAGGAATACAAAAACTCAATCCTTGTACAAGTAGGAATTATACTCTCTAGCCAATAACAGAGTTTCAATCCAAACCAAAACTGGATTAACTCTTATAGACACATTAAGGGTTCTTTATATCAATTAGAAATACACAAGGATTATCTCAATTCGTAAGAATCACACTCATACTCTAACAAGAAGTATTCCTTGTAAAGGTTTCTTGGGCTCTACGGTTCATAAAATATGCCTTCGACTGCTGCTCCGTGAAACTACATGTCTGCGACGCAAGCCACCTTCAATTTTAAAAATCTTACGGTTATTTTTCACATGCTTCAAATGCATTTTCACGTACTTAATTTTGACGGAAAGTCTCATAAAATTGAAGTAAAGAGTCGGTACTCCACATTTCTTAAATTTCTATTTATAAATTTTTAATTTAATACAGATAAAATTCATTCATGTGAAACGACATCACATCATCACGCCATCTAACGTTTCAATCAGTCAACTTGATTCTTAATATAATCCTACCCTTGTCAAATAAAAACACAAATGAATCGATCGAGGAACAATAAACTCATTCTTCCACTTATTTTTAAACAGTTAGCCGGGAATTGAAGTTTCACCATAAAATCAATTGACAATATGGAGAATAGTTCAACCTCTTATAAGTACACACAAAGTGTTTTTTAATGGGTGACGTGGAGCATGTGTGATCCTTGAATTTCACACATATGCCAACCTACTATGATACCATGAAAAAAGTTAAAGTTGCATCATAAGATAAATTGGTAATATGAATAGTAGCACAACCCCTTATAAGTTTGGTGTTATATCATTGTCCTTTTTATAAGAAGAAAAACTGGTTTCCACGATTCACGAACACACAATCTAAGTAAATTGTCAAAATTGGTTATCATCGTGATTTTTGTGTGATCGTTGGGTTTAAATTCAAATATTTGAGATAATTTTGTGTGAAACCAATTTTTCTTGAGACAGTATTCTATCATTCAATATATAATTTTTCCTTGGATATGTATTGGTCAATCCTTCCTCGTGTGGAAAACTTATTTTCTATGTTATTGTTGGGGCTCCTATGGCCCCTGAGCTGTTTTGACGTAGTTTTTTTTTTTATCGTTCCCTTTTTTTGTGCGAAACGCCTTTGTTGACCAAAAATAAAATATATAATATTAATAAGTTAATATAATGGAAGCAGTGGCTTCGTTCAGGAATGGCGCAAAAGTCTCATCCTAAATTGCTCTCCTAATCAACGACAAATAAAGATTTTTCGTTTCCTAAGCTACTGACCACCATCATTTGGGTTAAACGTGATGTCATTCTTATCATCCTCTTCTTCAACTCAACCTCCATGTCTGGTATTACGATTCATATTCAAAATAAAAGTCATTTTCAACGGAAAAGAAAGGAAGGTGGAGGGGAATAAAAAAAAAAAAAAAAAAGAGAAAGCATAAGTAATAGCATTAAAATACTTCAAGGAATAAAATAAAAGGATAAAGCAAAATAAAAATAAAAACCAGCTCTCTCAAAACACTCAGTGACACAGGTTAACTGCATAATAGCCACTAGCCTTAAATCGAACTTGTGAAGGAAAAAGAACAGAAAAGATTTTGGTTGGACGCTAATGCCATGAAAAATCTTAAGAAATTAGAAGAGTTTTTTTTTTTTTTTTTTATGTATGAAAACAGTGGTAAGATAGACCCGGGACTATTCTGCTCTCTACATGGCTTCGCCCATGAATGGAAGTGAAAAAAATGCTAAACTCCAAGTGTAGAAATCATTATCCAAATTTCTTTTAGGAAATGAGAAAAGAACTTTCATTTAAGCAACTATAGTTTGTATACAAAATTTAAAACAAGGGCATTAGAGAAGAAAATTCATCAACTAGTCACTTGTTATGTTCTGTCTAATCATTAATTAGTGCGTGCAACCTCAAGTGAATTTTTTTTTTTGAACAAGTTGGCAAGAATCGAACTTAAGACCTTTCACTTACAAGTGAAGTGGAATACAACTAGACCGTAATACTAAGCGAGACCTCAAGTGATTTTTAAATCATTAGAATTAAACTACAAGTTAAACTGTATAATTGTTAAGAGCTTACATATAAAGAATCAGTCCGTCTATCTTCTAGTTAAACTACAATTTTTTTTTTCAATAGAACATAGTATTGAGTACGGAAAATGACGGGCTAAGACTTAAAATATAAAATCTAACAAATAACTAATACTGACGAAAAAAAATTAACAATAGTTTAAATAAAATTTAATTACTAAAACACTTGTAGCCTGAAGCACTCAATGTTAAGCCACACATGTTAAACTAATAATTGTTAAAATCAAATCTAATGTTTAAAACATATGTAACTTATAACACCCAACGTTGAAACCACGCCCGTTAAACTAATAATTATCAAGATTATGTCTAATGATTAAAACATGCGTAGTCTGTAGCACTCAATGTTGAAGCTACGTCCGTTAAACAAATAATTATCAAAATTAAATCTAATGATTAAAACATGCGTAGTCTGAAGCACTCAACATTGAAGCTACGTCCGGTAAACTAATATGAAATTGGCACCTGTGCAAGTTGAACGTCTTTGTTTAAAACGAAGGTAATTAAACTGCCGCATCTACCAGAGTGAGCTTTACAGTTTTACAGGGGCAGCTGTTTCTGTTTGCCTGTCTTGTCCAAAATGCATGGCAATGGCAATGGCATGCACTTTCATGCACCCAACAATTATTATTCTACTGTTTGAAAGGTCGTCAAAAGACTTTTCACCCACTTTTAATCTGGTTTTGGCAAGTCAAATATAAAGCGGTGAAAGCATTGTGATCGATCACCAACTTCTGGCTTCAAAGTTGAGGCTGTGATCAAAGTGGACCCACCGCACAGTTTTTCTTCTTCCTTTTCCATATCTTCACGTCTATACTGTCTGAACATATATTACATTATTTATGAAAAAGTTGTGATGGACCTGTTAATTTCTATAAAGCGAGCCCTAATCCCCATATCATACACCTCTTTAGTTGACCTCAACTTTTCTTGAGAATGCTAAAACAACTCTGTTAAACTCTTCACGCACTATTTGCTACCTCGCATTGATTGATATCTCACAGTTTATCAATAATTTATGTGAGGTGATAAAGAGTTGTGAAAAGTTTCATATTTGAGAGAATTCTGCTAGAATTTCTCACTTTGCCTTCATGGAGAGAGAAACCATTTATTCAGTCTTGCAATTAGTTACTTCAAAGTTCAAACAACCACCAAGAAACGTGAGTGCACAAGTTAAAAAAAGGAGCAATGAAGATTATTTGCTTAAACACAAGACTTGCAAGTAACACTAATTATTATAAGCACTTTAAAATTCTCATTTTGCCTTTTTCTCTTTGTCTAGTTTTAAATTCAAAGAGTGCCGTTGACATTTTAAGAGTGCAAATAACGGCTATATATATCTCAAAACAAAGGAAAAGTTGAGTGCAAAATGACTATTAATAATAATTTTCTTATTTCATTAAATAAAATTCTTATTTAAATTTAAAATGAATAGTGTGAGTGTGAAGTCACTATAAAATATATGTTAATTCGTTCTGTTAATAAAGGAACTTCTCTCTAAAAAAATAATAATAATAAAGGAAGATCTAATTTGACTAGTTGGAGATAATTAAGTTGGATTCAAATACCAAAAAAAAAAAAAAAAAAAAGAAAAAAAAGAGGCATGTAATATGAAACCCACATGTCCACAAGGCACATTTAATTATGCAACACAAACCAAATCCATGCTATAATATTTTGAGCACTAGTTCAACACAATTATCAGTTTTCTAAGACTGAAACAATATTAAGTGGGAAGTTCACACACAAAAATTAATAACAATGACCCTCATCAAATTCATAACAGTAATGGTAATGTGTTGAGTCCTTGCATGTTGACGTGAGTTCAAACCCTATCAGTGACTAATATGACATCTAAATCTAATCTAAATCTAATAAAATCTACCATTTGATAAAAAAAAAAATAATAATAACAAAATATATAGTAACTATTTTAAAATAATATAAATCACTACCAATATGTAAGAGTTAAAATAATATTACTATAATGGTACAACTAATATAAAATAGGCAAAATAAATTCAGTTGTTCGAGAAATTTTTAATTGTAACGGAAATACGGATGGAATGCCACGTGTTTTTTATATAAATGATCAAAAAATTTAATTTTGAAGTTATTAACATTTTAATACATATAACTCATTCTTTTTATAAGAACATGTAATATACCATCTCTTATGACGATCACATTGAAAAATCTTTCCAGTTGTTTACTGAGGCATTTCAGTACATCTACCACTGACAACTACTATAATGATAACAATAAAAGTTAAATATTTTTTTTTAATATTCTTCACTTTTTCTACACTGATAAAAAAGAAAACGTTCTGAACAATAAAAGTTAAATATTTTTTATTAATATTCTGCACTTATCTAAACTTATAAAAAAGAAAGCGTTTTGAAGCCCGCAATGGGTTGAAGGTAAATACCCTAACCTCCAAGAGGGTCCACGTCCACCACTTACAATAAAATTAAATATAAACTTAGCAGCTAGAAACGAGAAACGAGAAACGAGAAAGGAGAAAAGGGCAATAGATAATCCAAGGGGTTCAAATTTACATGTTTGAAAAGAAAAAAGAAAGGGGATGAGTATTGTCCTCGATCACTACTAATTAAAAGGATAAAAACTGTACTCCAAGATATCACTGCAGATCCCTACTACTTTTCGAAATGTCTCTACTCTGCAATCAAAACTACTCTCTCTCCTTCCTCAAAACTCAAAAATGATATCCAGATATTGGACCTCTCCAAATCTTCATTTCTTACTCTTTCTCTCTCTCTCGATCTCCAGTTGTATGCAGACGATATGAACTGCATGAAAACACGAGGAAGTAAAATATAAATCAGGATATCACCTTAAAAGCCATACAAGCACGCACTCTTTTCATGAAAAAACGAGTGTGGAAAAATCAAAGTCTGGAAATTAGAACGGAATAAGCAAGAATTCTACGTAACATATCATTTTTGTGAGAGAGAGAGAGAGAGAGAGAAAGGGGCATTTTTGTCATATTCGACAAAGAGGGAAGAACAATCGAAGCAGATAGTGAAGATCGTAAATAGTGCTGAGTCTGTCAGCGAAAAATGCCTTGAAAAAACCAGTCAGTCAGTTTTCTAAAGAGTCAAACGACGACGCAGAAGAAGACACAGATACATACATACATGTTTAAATTTGTTTTCAATTTCTCTTTCAGATTTTGGACCATCAACACAACACCATGCAATCAATGCGTGCATCAGATTAGCCCAAACAAGCATCGCCATCAACTGCCACTATAAATTTATATATTTATTTATTTTTCTGACATAAAATATTACCCAAAAAAAAAAGTATATATATATATATATATTCATGAGGAAGGAAAGGGATGTCACGAAAGGTGGGGAAAGTGAAATCTCAGATGTTATTGATGATTATCAAGAGAGAGACATCCCTGGCTGTGAAAAGACAATAATTCCCTCAAACCTAACCAAAACCATTCTCTGATGCTACTCTCTCTCTTTGCAATAAAGAGTAATTTTACCTTTCCACAATGTTGCCCTTTCCGTGAAAATACAAACCCTAACCCTATGTCCACACAAACCAAAACCATCACAACATTCATAAATGCAAAACCCTAATGTCTACAAGGAAAAGGAAACTCATCTGAGGCGGTTTTTTAAACCAACCCCATCATAACACTCATACATTGCCAAAACCTAATGTACAAGGAAGGAAACTTATCTATACTCGGGGAAATGCTAAAGTGGCGGTTCATTAAACAAGGGAAATTACAAAATGATGTATGTTTAAAATTTTCACGTAACAATGCGTTATTGACTCGAAAAATCATCTCATGCAAGATAATAAATGCATAAGTGCAAAACCCCAACAAAACCGCATGAAGGATACTTACTTACCCTACTATATGTCAATATGATGATATTTTAAATCAATCACGCATTGTTATGTTTCTAAATTTTCTTCACATGAAGTAGTGCGATATTAATGTGAGATACCACGACATCTCAAGTGTAAGTAAGTACACCTTCATGTGCAAGACCATAAACCAACAAACAATTAGAGCAAGAATTAATGAATATGAAATGTACGAATTTTCATTTCAAGAAAAGAACAAACAAAGGAAGGAGGACATACCTAGAATAAAAATTAGTTGAATGAAAAAGCGGGGAAGGCAGGGAAGAGCTGAGTAAAAACCCATCAACAAGAGGGACCCACACTCCTACCACCACCTTCCTCGCCCGGATCGGGTTTTGCCTGCAGCTGGGGTTGCTGGGATTGCTGGGCCCGATGCTGCCCTTGCGGCTGTTGGGTTTGGAGCAACAGCTGAGCCTGAAGCTGCAGCTGGTGGCGGTGATTATGGTGAGGGCGCTGCGGCTGAATCTGGTGGTACGGACCGCTATCAAACCCCAGAGCCAAAGACGGCAAAACAGCGTTGCCCACCGCTCCCGCCATCTGAGTGAACCCGCTCAAATGGTCCTGCGCCTGCTGCTGCATTGCCTGTTTACTCTGATCAAAACTCCTGAACATCTCCTGCTGCTCCCTCCCCGCCACGGCTGCCGCCAACTGCTGCGCCTCGAAAATCTGTTGATGCTGTTGCTGCTGCTGGGGATCTCGAATCATCAGCTGACCGGAAGCTGCAGCAGTCGGAATGCCCATCATCGGAGACATGCTGTACGGCGGACCGGCCGAGGAAGAAGCGTTTCCTTGGAGCTGCTGAGCCATGTAAGTCGGCGGCTGGAGAATGGAGAGCATAGCTTGTGGACCTATGTAAGTTGCGAGCTCCTTTTTGGCATTGAAAAGGTCCGCCTGGACTTGCTTCAGCCGCTGCTGGAGGAGGGAGATGAGTCCGACGCAGCCATAGACAGGGTCCCGGAGGCGGGCCTCCGCCTCGTAGGCCAGGGAGTTGACGGCGTCATCGCGCTGAGAAGCGCTGAGCTCGTTGAGGATCTTGGCGACATTGCTGGCGCCGAAGACCTTGTGGACGTTGGCAAACCTTTGGGGGTTGTCAGGTGGGAAGTAAGGCGCGAAGACGCACTCCGGCGTGCACTTCCGCCGAAGAAATTTGCACGCTGCGCACGGAGAGTTTGAAGACGACGACATTGAGGACGACGACATTATTTCAACCAAATTTAACCAAACTGCAACGGAAAAAAAAAAAACCCAGAATCCCAAAACGATTAAATTATTACAAATCCATCCCACAAGTCAATATTTGATAATTTGACACAATAAAGGGATGACTTATGGACTTTGCACCAAGGACAAAAATTTTAGAGAGAGAGGGAGGAGAGAGAGAGATTCATCTTCTGTAAAATAAGCATTGAAATGTGAGAAAATCGGAGAGGGAAATGAAAAGGGGATTTTCATGGAAGCTTCACAGATTTTGGAAAACCGACAACATACCGTATAATCAAACAGTTTCTTCAAACCAAAGCAAAGCCATAATATTGTTAAGAAATTATTTTTCCTTTTATTTTTTCGGAAGAAGAAAACAAAACCGAAACGAATCGTTTTCGAGAATCGGATGATCATCGAGTGTTGAAAGTTCAAAAATTGCAGATACTGTCAACGAAAAAACCTTCAACAACAATGGCTTCCTTTACACACTGCACTCACAGAGAGAGAGAGAGTGAGAAAAAAGGGGGGAGAGAGAGAGAGCGACAGTGGAACGGAAAACAATGAAACGAGAGCTAATTCGCTGTCAATTTTACCAGAAATGTAAAGGAAAACAGCCAAACAGCGTCGTCGAGAAGAAGCTCTCTCTCTCTCTCTCTCTCTCTCTCTGAGAAAATACTCCACTGAGTATTTGTTTGTTAAGTGTTTGTGTTTATGCCTGACACACGCACACTCTCTCTCTCTAGATTTCATGGACAAGAAAATGCAAGAAAATCTCAGATCCGCGTAAACGACAACTAATCTGCAAAAACCGAATCGGAAAAAACGACGACAACAAACTCAAAATCCACGAATCTAACCTTTATCTTTTACTTTCGATTTTTAACCTAATCAGCAGAGACTGCTCCGATCACAGTCGACGGCTCCGCCCTCCCTCTCCCCCCAAGCCGTCAAAGTCCATCAAACACCTGCGATAAGACAAAAACCCAGAAACAAACACTGACATCACGAAAAGCGACGCCGTTTCGTCGATAGAAAAATGGAGAGCGGAAGGGAGGAAGCAGAAGCAGAAGAAGAAGAAGAAGAAGAAGAAGAAGAAGAAAGAGACCTGTGAGAGCGAGAGAGAGCGCTCGATCCGATCTTCGCAGGATCCCAAACAGAAGCAGCAGAGAGAATGGAAAACACAAATTTTATTATTTCGAAGATATGAGGAAAGAATGAAAAATTAAAATTATATAAAAAAAATGATGAGAGGAGAGAGAGAGATAGAGAGAGAGAGAGAGAGAGAAGGGTTACCAGTTACCACGGCGTCGACGTAAAATATTTTTAAATGCGTTGTGTGGTTGTGGCCGTTGATGTGAGGAGGGAGGTGCGGGGACCGTTGGATTGGGTTTGGATTTTTTTTGGTTTTTTATGTGAGATACCATTACTGACCTTTGTAATGAAGGACATGTCATTCTGAGCGACCATTAAGTGCCTCCTCTGAGTTTCCTCTTTGTCCCTGTACTGTCCGCGTCGATTGTCGATACTACCCCTGTTTGGACGCTTGGCTAATTGACTTGGTTTTCAATGCAAGCCTCCTAATTACCTGAATACCCCTCCCTCTCTCTTTGTCATTATCTTCTACCATAAAAATAGAAAAAGATAGTTTACTCGCTGGGATATAGCCAAGTTAATTAAAGTAGAGCATTTTTTTTACTGTTTATTTCAAATTTTACAACCCTATTTGCTTGCGTAATTATTTGACTATAACAGTGTGTTTCTTTCTGCACGCAACTTCAAATTGCTTCGTTTTTCACGCGCATGCACGAAACTTAAAAGTTTGATTAAAATTTCTCTTGTAGAAGAAAAAATTGATTAGTTCTTATTATTGGAAGGTAATCTACTCTTAATTCGATAAATGACAAAACAAAATTTTATAATCATTCCTTCTAAAAAGTCTTGAATAATTACCATGTTGACTAATCCCAAACAAATAATTGCACAGACTGGTTGCTAAACTAACTTGCAACCTATAATTACAATTAATTAGTAAATTAGTTTGGTTTTTCTTCTTTTGGAATTGAGAAAATTAATGGTTTAAATTAGGAAAATAGCTGGATAAGGTATGCAAACTTTGAATTTCAAATACCCACATCCACCATGATCATCTTAGGGTTTTTGTTTTCTTGGACAATATCACTTGTTTTCTTTTTGATGGGAAATATCACTTGATTTCATTTTGTTTTCTTTGTCAATTATATTATGTTTCCTAAAAGAATAGTGAACGCAAGTTTAATTAGACTTGTAGAGTCTATTTGGTTTGCGGGTTGGGATAGGTTGCGACCAATTAATAGACTTGAGTTCAATTTTTTGTTGGTTGTATCAAAATATGAGATGGATAGGGGTAAAATTGTACATAATGAGTTATGAATCCACAATAAAATGAGTTACATATCAATCTCATCCAACCCACTAAACTGACCATTATTGTTTAACTCAGTTCATTCACAATAGCATGGTGAAAACTCTATTTGCGCGCATATGGAGGGGCTAATAACCAAATATTTATTTTACATTTCATATTCTTTTTTTTCTCTTTTTTTTTGTCAAATAAACTTTGCCGAGCACAAGTTTATATTCGGACTGCATTAGTTGTGCGTTAATGGGCCACAACTCACATGCGTAAAATTTTGAAAAGAAATGGCGGTGGGCATATAAGTAATTACACACCGAAGCTTGCTCGCGTTCGGAGCATAGTTATCCATTTTACAGTACCACCACGTCCGGATACCATGCGCCTTAACCGTAGCCAAGGTAATTTACCAAATTACCACTCTTCTCTGTCTCCTCCACTCCTACTCCACACCCCGCTGCAACGGAAATGATCCTCTTCGGATTTCTTTCTCTTAATTCATTAGGTTTTGAGATTCAGATTCTTATAATTTGATCAAACGATTAAAGTTATTATAAGTTTTAAGTGAGTAATTTTTTGTATCTATTTGATCAAATTTTAATGATCCAAATATATGAATTTAGTGAATCAGGAGAAAGGAATAAGTGAGAATTCCTTTCCTGCTGCAACAACTTCGTAAATTGACAGTTGTCTCTCTCAGCAGGACACCGAGGGCAAAATGGTGAACCCACACTCCCCCAGCACATCGTTTCTCGATTCGCCCATTAATACCCCTTCCTTCTCCAACCTTCCATGCGTCAGCAGCGCGCACGAGTTTCGAGAGAGACAAATGGGTGGGATGGAAGGGGATGACCTGCTATTGCCGGTCAGCCATCAGTCCTCCTCCGTAGGGTCAGAGTGAGGCGCAATGCACAGTCGTTTTGATTGCCTTTTTCATTCATTTCGACGTGACCAAACCTTAAGCTGGACTGATGGGTGGTTCCGTCCTCAGCCGTCAGGGACTGTCACTGCTACCGGCTAATCACGTCGCTCCCTTTGACTACTCTACCCGGTCAATTAATTGTTTTAATTAATTAAATTAGTAGTAATTATGTTTTTGTATTTCGAGGTTATTAGGAGTAAAGAAAACTTCGAGTGTTTGCGAGTCCATACGAGTGAGCATGTGAACGACCCCTATCACCTGATGTCCTTATTTGCGTCAAAACATGGCGCCACGTGTGCTTTCTGAAGTAGCTATTTGTAAGTTGGTGAATTGTGGGTGATATATACCAAACATGGGCGAATGTACAAGGGATTAAGATGATCTCAGGACCCAGGTTGTTCCAGGATCATCTAGAGCTTAGGAAATATATACATGTGAAGGTCTTTCGATGACTCTTCGAATGTTTGATACAAGTCTTTTTTATGCTTACTAAGTGTCCGATGTAATGTATACTAGTCTCAACAAGTTGCGTCGGCAGCATTCAATAAGTTCTCTCGATATCACTAATTGGATTGCTTCGGCATATGTCTATATCTGTTGACATATTGACGACATGATTTGGCTGACGACAACAAGTTCGACAAAATGTCTCAATGAATAAACTAAGATTTTTTTATACACGCTTCGTGTTATATTTCTATCTAAAAATTTTGTACATTAATACTGAGATCTAAAGGTTCGAATCTTGAATCCCTGCTAATACCAACTATAACTTTAAACGCGCAACGAGGAATTCATACGTAAATAGTCAAACAATTGTTACAATTCGTGTATTTGTTCATGAAATGGTTTTAAAGATGAAATTTAGAATTAGTAAAGAATTTTCATCAACATGGCATGAACTACAAAGGACGTCGGAAGATAGGCAAACGTGGCCTCAAATGCTGAGGTGGTGGAGAAGTTTAATGAGTGGGGGCCACCAAGAGGGAGACAAAAGGGGGGGAGGGAAGAAGAGGAGTTTTGTGGTGGCGCCACCAGCACGTACGTACCTCTGAAGCCTGAGGGATTGGGGACCGCCTCATGAGTGTGGCATAAATTTACACAATATATGTGTTGAGAGTTGTCCCACATGGGTGAGGGATAAAGTTTACTATATATTTATATGATCTTATACTATTTCCCATATTACTAATTGGTTTTATGGTGAACCCCAATTTCATCATAGTATTAGAGCAAGGTTGTCCACGAGTGAAGCCCAACGACCACTCACGCTCTACGTCATCTATTTGTTGCTCACAAACCCTTCATCCGACCTCTCTCTGTCAATATTATCCCCCTTCATAAAATAACCGATGATTTTTGAAAAATAATCGGATCTTCTCTCTATTTTTGTATTTTACTTCTTACTCTTTTTATATTTTCAAATTTCTAAAACATCAAATCAAATTATTTTGTAATTCGTTCAAATCCTTTTCGTGTGGAATGAAAGCATAACTATTAATTTACTTATAGATTAAATAAAGATTGGTGTAAACATTTCCTTTGTATTTTTCTGATTTGTGGTGTGTACGCTTCGTTAGTAGTCATGATCGGTGCATGACATCATCTGCGGATCCAAAATTTATTTTTCTCCCAATCAATGTTTATTTTATTTTTTATTTTTGAAAAGGAGAATTAGAGCACGAGGAAATTATAAAAAACGAGCGATGAAATTGATGAGGACCTGTGAATCTCTTTTTACTTGAACACGTCTTATATCCGGCCTTGTTTAAGACGTACCTTTTTCACTAGAAGTATAAGCTCAGTGAAGTGCTTCTGCAACTATTATATATGTTCCCTTTCATGTACGTAGAAGCCATTGTTTTTCACATGTTAGTTTGCTAAAAAGTTTCGGAAGACATTGGTTACTCTCACCTTCAATGTAAGGGCACACCTACAACTTAAAGCGGAAAGACTTACACGTGACATATAAGTTATAACTACCAACTATTACCAATATGACTTACACCTACAATATTAATTTACCTTCTCATGTGGCTTTACCTTTTTTGTATGATAATCCTTACTATTAGAAAGCCAGAAGATATAAAACCTTAAAAGTTTTTATAATTTGTTTTTTGAGTTCTTTGTAGTTTTCTTTTAACATTAAAAATAAAACATCCATACTCGTAGACAATAATTTTCTTTGACATTTATCGTTAAAATAAAAACACATAATCAACTCAGTAGTATTTATAATTTGAAGATGGTTCCTAGCAAAATAATCTACGAGAAACAAAGGAATCTCACTGAAATTTGATTAGAGCTTTGTATTTTACACTTTACGTCCAAGTTTAAATTCTATTTTTCGTGCAATTTTAATAATTTAGTGTAATCATCATATTATTTGTTAAAAAAAAAATCCATTAATCCTTGAATGCGGCTAAAGCATACATCATCACCTCACAAAACCTTTTGTTGGTCCCATGCCCTGATTTGTAATGTGGAATATGAAAAATTGACTTGACCTAACATGATTTGAAAACACAAGAAAATTCCAAAAATGAAAAGAGAAAAAGGTACGAACGTGTGGACATAGAAAAATCCAAAAATAAAAACGATAAAAAGGTACCTGCTTGTGGATGATACGTATGTGTGTGTATATATATATATATAATCATGTGAATCAACATTTTAATAATAATTCAATCATTAACGTCACGGTATATGATTTATAAAATTTGGTCTAAATAATTAATATCTCAAGTATTATACATATATAATATACACACAAACACACAAGTTCACAAGAGCAAACTTAAATGGAATCCACCATTACTAAGCATCGTAATCTAATAACACATTGTTTAGAAAAAAATGTACATATAACAACAAATCATTAAACAAAAAAATATTATCTGACAATGAACATATTTCGTGTAAGTTATTGTCAAGTTGACGCTCCTGAATTGTGTAGAATAGTAGGAGAGGGTGAGTTTGTGGGAATGGCAGACCAGCCCCTGAATCCATATCAACCAATTTGTCTCACGCTTTTCCAAATTTTACACAATTTACAATTTGATTGCTTCTTCTTCTCTATCTCTTTTGTTGCACCCTTTCTGCTGTTGACTTTATTGTGCCTGTGGCCTTTGGGACGGTGGCCCAGAGCCGGAGGGTGAGAGGTTTATCACGTGCATGGATTTGACAATGGAATGCCAATTAATTTTTACTTTAGCATATGAAAACATATGATTATATATATATATGTGTGTGTGTGTAAAATATTCTTATGCCACCATTCACAAACCTAATGCCAAATTTTTATTTATTGTACATCAATGTATAGTGTACACCTTTCTATTAGTTCATATTCACTTGTCAAATTTTGTTTGTATTCTTAAAATTTCGAGTGTACGTTCAACCGTTAAATTTAGCAATGTATTTTAAATATTGATGTGTTCTTTATAATTATCGGTTTTTTTTTTCCTCAATTCATTTAGTGAATTTGCAAGTTTTCATATCACCTTCCCTTGTAGCACTTATCCCCACTGTATCATACGGGTCTGAAGAGATCTCAAATTCGAGTCCTCTCATAGTAGCAACTTGGGGGAGAAGATGGTAAAGGGATTGTTAGGGAAACAATATTTAAGAAGAGGTTGTGGTTGGCAATTTATGTGAGCTATGGTTAATATAACGAGCTTTATCTATTTGTGAAAGTACAAATCTTAGTCTCGTATGCATGTAAATTGACAACACCACGTAATAATGTGACAATCAGACAAAAAACTTCTCCTCTATTCAAGAGACGGTAATTAAAGCCCACATCCCCCAAAATTGGAGACTCAATAAGTCCATTATTCAACGAGCCCACCACTCTCATAAGGCAAAGGTCACCTCTACCCAAAGGCCCAGACCCTTAAACCCCAAAACCCTCTGAGCAGAGACCAACGCCCCTACCCCCCCCCCCCCGCCCACCCACCCCACCCCAAAGAAAAAATGGCCAATCGGTGGCGCGCAGCCGGCGGCAACCTCCGCGCGGTTCTGCAAAATTCTAGCTTCGGACCGCAACCTCCATTCTCATCCTTCGCGGCTCTCTACCACACGATCCAAGCCATCCCTCGGGAGGTCACTGGCAACAGAGTCTCCGTCAAAGACAGAGCTCAAGGTCGAATTCCAGCCGTCGTGTTCTCCCAGCAGCTGAACCCTAGCAGTGCCGCCGCTCGACCGGTCGCCAGGAAGCACCTGCTGACCACCGAGAGGAAGCAGATTCAGGCCATTCTCAAGTCGGTAGAACTCCCGTTTTTCTGCTCCACTCGGTTCCCCCTCCAGATCCGAGCCGGGTCCGGGTCGTCGGATTTGCTCGAATCCGGAAATGTCATACCCATCAAGGCAATTACTCATTTTCTTCATCCATTTATAATTTATATATATATAAAGATTGAAAATTTATGTGTGATTTGAATTTTGGGGTGTTTGATTGTGTAGATTCACAGGGACCAGGAGAGTGGGAAGATTCTGAATTTGGTGTTTGTTTGGGCGGATGAGGGCTCCGAGCTGAAAGTTGATGTCCCTGTTGTTTTCAAAGGTGAAGATGTTTGTCCTGGTCTCAAAAAAGGTAATTTAATTTTCTTTGGTTGCACTTTGTTTGGTTTGTTTCGTATCATTGGTAAACAGAAGTTGCGTATTTGATCCCAAACCCGTAACATTGAAGTTGGATTGTTTAGGAATAGGTAGAAAATTTGGTCATCGATGTGATACATTGCTTGATTTAAGGGCTGTTCTATCATCCCTTGTGCATCTATAGTGGTTACGTACTGAAAACAAAAGTGCAGCTGCTTCTGTTGTTGTTGTTGTTGTTGTTGTTCAGATTATAAATGATCTTGGGCCGCTCCACTCATTTCCAATGGGTATCGGGTTGGCTGCTCACATTCTGATATCGATAACAATGCGTGTAAAACGTTTAAAAGCTTGTCGTTATTGGAGTCCCTATTTGACATGGTTTCGTGCGTTCTTTAAAGACTGATTTGTTTTGGTTCAAGTATGATGGCGTGCGAATGTGCACTGATTACCACTTCTTTGTGCCAATACAGGTGGCCACCTGAACAAAATTAGAACAAGTCTAAGGTACCTTGGCCCAGCTGAGAACATTCCTTCTAAGATTGAGGTGGATGTAAGCAATCTAGATATAGGAGATAGGGTGTTCATTCCTGACATTGAGGTTCATCCTTCCATGAAGCTTCTAAGTAAGAACGAAACCATGCCCATTTGTAAGATAGTCGCAACAATGTTGGAGAACCCAGAATCTGCAGGAGTTTAGTCACCGAAGCACAGGTTTATGGTTTTCCCGCATTGGCATGAACCACGAGTAGAAGCAAGAAGTTTAATAAGTCTCTGATTTTTCCTTAAGGATACAGATTGGCCCGCTGCCATATGCTGTGATACTCAAGTTGAAAAAGAATCGTGATTGGTTCGATCATAATCAGCTGGATTTTGTTGTAGCACTCTCATTATGATCCATGTTTTGGTTACATCTGTGCTTTTATTATCTTTTAGAGTGAAGTGGTTAAACGGAGGTTTACAGCACACGAGCGATATTGGTTAGTTTCTTTACGTTTTCCCCCTTGTCCTTTGTTCGTCCTTCTTTTCGTACGTTATTCTATAGTGCAGTAGAATGCCTGAACATAAGCATACACATTTCTCTGTCTTATTAGCTAGGATGAAGGTTCTAGTCATGTCAAAACCACAAGCAATAAATTTCTCATCATCTGTGAGTTGAATAACAACAGGAACCTTGAAGGCCTCTTGCAAATACCTTGCATTGCATTTCTGCTATCGGCGGAGACAAAAAGATGCCTAGCAGAAATGCAATGCGAGGTTTACTCGGTGAACATGAAGGGGATAAGATGCCCAAATGAAATGACTAAGAGGAAGGTCCTCTTCCTATGTACAAATAGGAACTTCTCTTTCCTACGCATCAAGTAACTCATTCAAGTCCCGGCAGCACTTTTTATTTATTTCAAAGTTAAGACAATCAAACGTCAAATTTATAATAAGGCAATCGACTAAAATCATCAAAATCAATTGTTCAAGTGATCAAAATCAAAACCAATTATTGAATCACAAATAAACGTCATAAATAAAAACCAATTGATCATTTTAAACCCAGCTTTTCATGAATATTGAACCCATCCACTAGATTTTAGTGCGCTCAATAATTCTCCCTTGAGTACGAAAGGCCCCCAAAAGAGCGAACAATTCTTTATTTTTTGTGGGTATCACCACCCATCCCCGATCACCCCCTCAAGAATAGGAGGCAATAATAGAGCGCCCACGCAAAGCGTCAATTCTGTTAGTGAATTGATCAAAATTTATATCAAGAACATTGTCTACACATCAATCAGATTCATCATTTCGGCTCTTCGAGATTCGAAAATAGACCATTTTACACCAATTTTTTAAGCAACAAAGAGAGAGTGAGAGCTTACAAAATAAAAAGGACAACAAAAGGGGGAGGAACGAGAGAGGGAGAGAGTGTGTTCTTTTATAACGTGGAGTGTTCACGTCCTCGGCAAGTAATTAATCACTCGCTATTAGCATTAGGGTTTACTTGGCCTTTTAGGGGTAGATACTCCATGCACCTCAAAATATCTAGGTTTTATATCAGGGTAGTAGAACAAAGAATCAATGCTGGAGAATGAAATCAAGATCCAGCCACCATGGAATCAATGTAAACAGACTTTGAAGATAAAGGGCAAAAAGAGACATGAGTTTCAGAAAGTAAAGTGATAAATTTTGAGTTTCAAGGAGTAAGTGAGACTCAAGTAGAGTTTTAATTTGGGAAGATGACACATTAGAAAGTTACATATTCTTCGGACATTGGTTCTCAATCTTATTGGACAATTACCCTTAAGATTTTTTGCTTTGATGGCATTGTGGCAACATTTGAATGAAATGGTACAGACGCAACCGGAAAGAAGTTAGAACAATAGGACACATAGTTTCAAAGCTCCGCACCAGCTTCCTATCTCACCCGAGCCTCGGTTTTGTTGAAAATTTAGAAATTTGGTGTTAATGCCGACGATTAACAAAATGAAATACGTAAATCACCTTAAAATTTCTCACACAAGTTCAAGTCAAACTACCAAACACATTTTAGGATGACGGCCAGACCAGAAGCATCAACAAGCGCAAGAATGATATGATCTACCGAGGTTCTATCAATGTAGTGCTGACATTATTCTCTGAACACGGACGCATGCTTGATGGTGATTCAGTGACACTTCGTTCAGTGTAAAAACCAGGCTGCTTTGGAGAAGGCAAGGCAACATCACTGCTCAACATCAGAACCACAGATGACATGCTTGGTCTATCCTCAGGTACTCTTTGCACACATAACAGCCCCACGTGAAGACACCTTACCACTTCACATATATTGCACGAATCAGAAAGAGTCTTATCGATCAGTTCCAGTTGTTTATCTTGCATCCATAGCATCCATGCCTTTAAAAAAAGTTGAAACATATATGATGTGTTAGTAGAATTGCATGTGATTGGAGCATTCTGCTCACCTTCTATACTGTTATACGGCATTTCATTAGACAAGGTGTTTTTTTTAAAGTAAAATATTAGCACCACATTTGTTATACTTACATGTCCAAGAAGGTTAAGGTGATGATCCGGATGACAAAATCCCCTGTTCTTCTTCCTACTCAACATCTCTAGCAGTATAACTCCAAAGCTAAAGACATCAGATTTCATCGAGCAAATTCCATCTATAGCATATTCGGGAGACATATAACCACTGCCAGATCAAATTGCAATGACCAGTGAGAAAGAATTTCAGGAGAATAACACAATTTAAAACATAAATCATATAACAAGTTTGATCATACTTACTAGGTTCCTACCACTCTCTTTGTATTGGCCTGACTTTGATCTGTGTCGAATATTTTAGCCAAGCCAAAGTCTGCAATCTTCGGGTTCATATTATTATCAAGCAGAATATTGCTAGCTTTCAGATCTCGGTGGATAATCCTTAATCTAGAGTCATGGTGAAGATAAACAAGTCCCCGAGCAATTCCACCAATAATGTGAAAGCACTTAGGCCAGTTGAGCAACTTTCCTCCCTCTTCATCTGAAGAAACTTTGAGCATGTTAATCAGTGTCACACTGAATCCTGGTAAAATAAGTTTGAAGGTGAAGTATGGTATGATCTAAAAGCCACATGGTTAGTTTCGGAGGGAACCAATACCAAAAATAAAGAAGTCTAAGCTTCCATTTGGCATGAATTCATATATTAGAATCTTTTCATCTTCTTGAGTGCAATAGCCCATAAGCTTTACGAGATTCCGATGCTGAAGTCTGGCTATCAGTATTACTTCATTTTTGAACTCCCTCATTCCCTGTCCAGAATCCTTTGAAAGTCTCTTAACTGCAACTTCTTTCCCTCCCATCAATGTGCCCTATGGATTACCATTTCGAAAAGTCTTAAATTCTGTATACCAAAGTAGCTCATCTTAGTTGCATGAATTTATATTACCTTGTACACAGGTCCAAAACCACCTTCTCCCAACTTGTTGCTTGAAAAGTTATCAGTCGCTTTGACTATGGTGGTCAAGTCAAATAGCGGTAACTCCATGCCTTCCCTGTCTTCTCCAAGGTACTCTTTTCTGAAATCCTTTCTTCTGACTCCTGAAACAATAGGAGATCTCTTTAGTACAGGTAAAAATGATGTGAGCAGTTAGTTAAACTTTTGAAATAAAATACTAACACCTTATCTACTGCATTTTTCGTTGTCAATGTTATGATACTCTGATATATATTTTTGTTCCTAAATCTTATAATCATATATACAGAAATAAAATAAGAGTCGGAGTCCTTGTCTGAGATTTTTACCTTCATTTCTGAGTTTCTTCTTCCGTATGTACAATATCAATCCAACTATAATCATTCCGAGGAGTAAAACCGCGGAGCTGATGAGAATTGGTAGTTTTTTCTCGTTGAACTTGCTCTCTTTCACAAAGTGATCTGAAATATCCCAATCAAAACAAAAAATTTTGTGTGATTTGGTAAGCAATCTCTCATGTTGCAGTAACTTTGATGTTATGACCAGTTGCATTTAGCCATGCTGCTTCTAACTTAATTTTCAGGTGGATGAACATGTAGTTCTGCCTTTTATTATGGACCTAAATCTAGGAAAA